>NW_027765319.1:0-296 GCF_054177405.1 Leptonychotes weddellii
AAAAAAAAAAAAAGCTGGTATTTCCTGCTCTGTGCACAGTAAAAACCCAGAAGTCGCCCGGGCACTTCCCCATATCCAATCCATGGCTGGGTCGGTCCAGTTTCACCCCCACATCTGTTGGCTGCTCCATTTCTCCTTCTCCCCGTCAGCCCCTCTCCAGACCGGGCTCCCACGCCACCTCGACCGCAGTGGCCTCTCTCCACGCCTTGCTGCCCCAGAGCTTCCCCAGTTTCCACGCCTTCCTCCCGCAGCCAAGCTGACCTTAACATGTGAATCCAATTACACCCCCACCCCCC
>NW_027765320.1:0-296 GCF_054177405.1 Leptonychotes weddellii
CAAACTCGGAATCTCATCCTGCCTGTTACTCTGTGGGGGGAGCCCGGCCCTCTCCTGCCGGCCTCAACGCCAGTGTCCTGGCTGTGCTTAGGCCCATCCTGTGTGCAGGGCGGGGTGGGGGGGAAGCGCCTGAGGCCTGTGTGTGCTCTACAGCGTTCCCATGCCTGGGACGCCAGCACATAGCACGTGCTTGGTAAGCACTTGGTTATTGAGTGCACCACGTGTGCCCGATGTCAGGCAGCCCTGTAGGCAGATCATAGTATCCTGGTATGATGAGGCCCTGGGGAGGCCAGCAG
>NW_027765321.1:0-296 GCF_054177405.1 Leptonychotes weddellii
GAGGAGTAGGAGACCTGGATTTTGTCTGGTCCCAGGAATTCAGCTAGATAGGGTCAAACCATTCGGAACACCTACAAACTCAACAGGAGATCGAAGAAAAGAGTAGCAGCAACTCTGAACAGAAAAGCGACCACTTTCTGGAAGGTAGGACATGGGGAGAAGTGAATCCGAGGCGATATTCCGGAGGATAGACAGCGGGGGAGGGGCCTCCGCCGGCCGCTTCTGGCAAGTGATAGAGCAGTGGAGCACAGAATCAGAACTTTTAGAAGTTGGCTCCGCTGAGGGACGTCGCTCCA
>NW_027765322.1:0-296 GCF_054177405.1 Leptonychotes weddellii
CACCTGAGTGAACCTTTATGTGTACATTCAGGGCACTTCTTTGGAAGAAGGACTTGCCACATTCTCTGCACTCATAAGGCCTTTTTCCAGTGTGAAATCTCTGGTGAGAACGGAGGAGGGAACGAGAAGTGAAAGTTTTCCCACAGTGACTGCATTTATAAGGCCTTTCTCCAGTGTGAACTCTCTGGTGATCACGGAGGTAAGAACTACAAGTAAAAGATTTCCCACAATCACTACAATCATAAGGACTTACTGCAAGGTGACTTTGACGATGATACCGGAGGGCGCGGCTATAA
>NW_027765323.1:0-296 GCF_054177405.1 Leptonychotes weddellii
AGCAATTTGGAAGCTTTCAAATTGCCAAAATATTTCTCTTTGGTTAATAGAACAGATCCCCAATTCCTATGAGTTTACAAATTCTGCTGAAATGAAAAAAAAAAAAAAGTGAACTGAAATATTTACCAATCAAATGCTATTGATACAATGTCTGGGATTTCAAAATGGCATTAGGTGGGGAACAGGGGTGGAGGCAAAATACGATTGGCCATGTCCTAATATATTTCAAAGTTGGATGATGGGTACATGGGAATTCAATATAAGATTTTTGAATTATGTTACCTTTGTATGTTTGG
>NW_027765324.1:0-296 GCF_054177405.1 Leptonychotes weddellii
ACACCACAGAAATGGGCAAACGCTAAAATCAGGGTTGTTGTTTTCCCTGCGGAGAGCTGATTGATGTGGTGTGATATATTTAATTATACCAGCTTCTAATCACGTGTTCTTTCATTTCAACCCCAGAATCCAGAGTGCTTAATATGAAGCATAATGGTTCAACATAAAGCTCTCAGTCACAGGGTCTTTAATCCTATACCACTGATTATCTGTGTGACCTTGGGCAGGCTCATTCCGCTGTCTGGGATTCAACTTCTGTGAAACAAAGATGATAATACCGTGCACACTGGTTATGT
>NW_027765325.1:0-296 GCF_054177405.1 Leptonychotes weddellii
ACACCACAGAAATGGGCAAACGCTAAAATCAGGGTTGTTGTTTTCCCTGCGGAGAGCTGATTGATGTGGTGTGATATATTTAATTATACCAGCTTCCAATCACGTGTTCTTTCATTTCAACCCCAGAATCCAGAGTGCTTAATATGAAGCATAATGGTTCAACATAAAGCTCTCAGTCACAGGGTCTTTAATCCTATACTACTGATTATCTGTGTGACCTTGGGCAGGCTCATTCCGCTGTCTGGGATTCAACTTCTTCTGTGAAACAAAGATGATAATACCGTGCACACTGGTTA
>NW_027765326.1:0-296 GCF_054177405.1 Leptonychotes weddellii
ATGATTTCAAATCATAGGGAAGGTGGAATATACCCTGGGCCTCAACAAGAACTGAGACAAGGCTTGAGAGTCACCAGAGTTTTCTCTCCATTTGTCACACTTGGTATTCTCTTCACAGTGTCCCCCATCTGTCTCATTAAAGTCAGGTTTTCTCAATGAGAGGGAAGTTTGACTGCAAATCGCCCTATATTGCTTTTGCTTCTGAAGAATGCTTTATTAACCATTCCAATCTTTAAAAATTACAATTGTGGGGAGAACACTGATTGTCCCCAAAGTGTACCTCTAGAATACAGCAA
>NW_027765327.1:0-296 GCF_054177405.1 Leptonychotes weddellii
ACCCCAAGCACTTACCTTAAAAAACTAGTCTTCTCCCTTCCATCCTCCTGATATCTACCCTCACTGCTTGACTCCCAGGGCTATAACCTGGGAGTGCACATGATGACCACCTGTCACCTCCACAGACTAAGAAGTCGGCCAGGCCATCCCTTAGATCAGTGCGAAAGTGTGAAGCATCTGCATCAAAATCACAGTAAGTTTTCGTTAAAAATATAGACTCTGGGGCGTGTGGGTGGCTCAGTCGGTTAAGTGTCTGCCTTCGGCTCAGGTCATGATGCAGACTGAGCCCTGTGTTG
>NW_027765328.1:0-296 GCF_054177405.1 Leptonychotes weddellii
GATTAATGACTTGCCCCAGATCTAACGAGCATTAAGAAGGAAATGAGGATGATTTTTTGACACACAGTCAGTTCTCTTCTGAGTATAGAACACCAATGTCATAAGGACCAGACCAAAATTGATTTAACTAAAACAGGAATGACATACATCTCTCAACTTCTAATTTAGTCTCCACAAACAGAATATGTTCACCTCCAAAGTTAATATATTTTTTCTTAAATGCTATTATTCCTGTTCATTCTTTCTGTTTTTAATCATTTTTCTAGTAATTGAATCTTTTTTTTATTATTATGTTA
>NW_027765329.1:0-3973 GCF_054177405.1 Leptonychotes weddellii
GCCCACAGAAAGCATTACATAAATATTTGTCAAGTGCATGCAGGTTGATGTTTCTTGGTATTTAGAACCAATAAACCGTTTGAAGGTGATTTATTGGCTCTTTCATCTCTACCATCTGAACTGCTTCCTGAGCGATGGGAAGGCCAAAAGGGGGCACCAGAGGGTTGGTTCTAGTTTGGGTTTCGGAAGTGCTGGATGGCTTCGGTTCTGGTTTGGAAGTCAGCAGTGCCACCTAGTGGGACAGCTTGCTAATAGCAGCTCAGAATTATTTTTCTGAAACCCTGGTACATTGTCATTTAATTCTGGGAGCCCCCTGATTCACTTAACTTTAAGTTTTGATGGCCACAGAGAGGGTAGGGTGAGAAGGAGGAACCAGATGAAATGGAGTCAAGCCACGTCTATTCTTTGAAGAGGCTGTAATGCTGATCATGGTCCTCTGGGTTGGTTGAGTGCCATTGGCTGTTAGGTAAAAACACTAGGCTCCAGACCCCTTTCCCCTTCAGTTCGCCTCACGCATGCAGCCAGTGGTATATACCGTAATGCTCACCAGGTCTGCTTTGGAATTTGAGCTCCAGTCAGCTGTGGGTGGCCTGCCCCTAGTATGACACGTATCCCAGGTTCTGTAGGAGACTCGGGGCCTGATGCATTATAACAAGTCAGTCCCAGTGTAAGAAATCCCACGGGTCAACAACACCATAGCACAATTTTGTGAGAAGGAGTTTGTTTTTTGGGTTTTTTTAAAGATTTTATTTATTTATTTGAGACAGAGAGAATGAGAGAGAGAGAGCACATGAGAGGGGGGAGGGTCAGAGGGAGAAGCAGGCTCCCCGCCGAGCAGGGAGCCCGATGTGGGACTCGATCCAGGGACTCGATCCAGGGACTCCAGGATCATGACCTGAGCCGAAGGCAGTCGCTTAACCAACTGAGCCACCCAGGCGCCCAGTGAGAAGGAGTTTTTAATAGGCAAGTCTTTGAGACCTCGCGAAGCAGGGGGCGAGGGGGGGGATAGGGGGAGGAGCCGCTCCACGGGGGACAAGAAGCAAAAAAAGTGCTCCGCATAAGGTAAAGGAAAGAGAAAGGACCTGTGTACACACTTCGGTTCTGCCAGGCAACTGGAGGCTGTCTGTGTTTGGTGCTCTTCTGATTTCCCGTGTGTGTATGTGTTTGAAGATTTGATACAAATTGCTTCTAAGTTCATTTATTTCTTTGTGAAAGAACAGAGCCTAAGAGCATGGTTGTAACTGTGGACCCCAAAAAGTCAAGGGCCGCTTTGGGGGAGAGCCTACAGGCACGGGAGCAAGCTCTTATCCTACCAGATGGTGTAGAGTTTCAGCCTACCCGGGGTCTCGTCTGAGGAATACACTCTGTGGAGATCAGTGAATTCTTTTGTGCTGAACAATCCATCAGAACAAGGAAACAACTGGGTTATACTGGAGCCTGGGTTATAGTGACATTTAGGGTAATAGGAATTTATGATTAATAGACTCTGCAAAGCAGGGGTTGCTAACTTTTTCTGTAAGGGGCCAGATAAATAAATATTTGAGGCTTTGCTTCTTCATCTCTGCCTTAACTATTGGTTCTGCCGTTGCAGAGACAGGGCTGCCACAGATAATATGTAAATGAGCGGGTATGGCCGTGTTCCAATAAAACTTTATTCATGACTCTGAAGTTTGAATTTCATACACTTCTCATGTGTCATGAGATGTTATTCTTGTTTCGACTCCCCCCACCCTCCCCCACCCCCCCCGGCCGCTGCGCCCAACCATTTCAGAAAGCAAACAGCATTCTCAAAGGGCTGTACAAAGAAACAATGCGCAGCTTCAGATTTGGCCCGGTGGGGAGGGGGGGGCGGCTAGAGTTTATTGACTTCTGATCAGATGGTTGGATTAGTTAATGAATAACAGTAAAAATGATATGTTCATATGTTCAGTTAGCGTCATAAGGTACCTGAGCAAAAAGCTTTTCTTCCTCTCAAGTAAGATGAAAGAGGGGTGAATTCCACATAACTTCCATGAAAGCATTTTAAAGAGCAGAGCTCTGTGAACTGAAGGCCTAGAATCAGCTTGCCTGCAGGGCATTCAGGAGTGGAGGGACTTACCCTCTTATCCCTCCTTCATCCTCACCCTCCTCTGCCTTCCCGGGAAGCAGAGAAGCAGGCCAGGTGACCTCTGCCCCCATCAAGCCTTTTCCCTGCTGGAATTCTCCCCTCCCTCCCAGTCTACCTGCCTCTTGAGAGTCTCCAGGGAGGTTGAAGAAGAATGGGATTGTTATCCTGCCCTACAGTTTAAGAGGCCCGAGTATAGAAAGTGCTGGAGGCGTTCGCTCACTGAGACTTTGTAGGCAAGGAAGAATCAGGCAACAGGTCAAGATCTTCCTCCTGTGCCTCAGATGTGATGGGTGGAGTTTGCACCAAATTTGTGTCATTTCTCATGTCCCTTGCCTGTCAATACACCCTGTATAAAGTCACACGGGGGAACTTGTATCTTTGAAATTTTGTAACCCGGTTTCTTTGTCTCGATGACCTCCCCTGGTGTTGAGAAAGAAGGTAACGGTTCACATCCTGTGTCTTGTCTTCAGTAGCCAACAGAGCAGCCATGACGATGATTCAAGCAGGTTCCTGAGTCCTCGAGCGCGGGAAGAAAGGTAAGGCCAAGTGAGGAGGGAGGGGATGGGGAGAAATGTGTGGGTACGACCCCCCTTCCAGCACCAGTGGGGGGAGAACTGTGGGCGAGAGGAGGGAGGCAGCAGGCTGCCGCAGGAGCTTGTGTTCAGACTGGCCAGAAAGACAGAATGTTCACCCAGGAAATGAGAGGACTGCGTCTAAGGGCTTCTGGTGTTGGGCAAGAAGCAGAGTCGGTCTGTGGCAAACCAGAGATACTGGGAAACCCCGAGAGCAGGCGTGGTTCGAGGCACATCTTAGCGGCTGCGTGCGGTGCGGATGGTGCCCGAGGAGAGCTGCGGGGCTTGGCACTGCGTGTGTGACAGTGGATGACAGCGGAGTGCCAGGACAGGAGCGGACTGCAGGTGCCAGAGGTGAATGAGGGTGGACAGGTAGGGGGCAGCGAGCATGAGGAGGCTCCAAAGTGCTCGCTGGAGGATTCGAGGGGCGACTAGTGCAACACTCAGGATGTGGGGAGTAGCCTCTGCTCTGTGGAGTGCCTGCGTGCGATAGCTGGAGGGGTGGTTGTGGCAGGCGAGACATCGGTGCCCGTGGAAGCTGACTGGGCTGATGTTAACAAGAGGAGGTCTCCGTCGGCATGCCACAGGGCTCTGCTCTTGGTCTAGCTCTGTCTACTGCTATTGTCAACACACTGGATGAGGAAGGTGAAGGTACTTTTACATCATTTATCTTATTGCAGACACTCAGCTGAGGGGGAATAGGGAAGACTGAGGTTGACAGACTCGGGACTGAGTATTTCAGATGGAACAGTGGGTGCAAACGACGAATTTTTTTTAAAGGAAAGGTGCTATTATATTTATATTATGTACTTATAAATCTATATTAGAATAGGTTTTTTTTAAGATTGTATTTATTTATTAGAGAGCGAGCACAAAAGCAGGGGGAGCAGGAGAGGGAGAAGCAGGCTCCCCGCTGAGCAAGGAGCTGGATGTGGGGCTCGATCCCAGCACTCTGGGATCATGACCTGAGCTGAAGGCAGACGCTTAACCAACTGCGCCATCTAGGCGCCCCTCAGAATAGTTTCTTAAATGTAGGATTACCACAGGGAGCCTACCTTGATGGGATTTCGTGTGGAAAAGAACTTGGGGGTTTTCCGACAGATGTTGGCGGGGATGCGGAGAAAGGGGAACCCTCCTACACTGTTGGTGGGAATGCAAGCTGGTGCAGCCACTCTGGAAAACTGTATGGAGGTTCCTCAAAAAGTTGAAAATAGAGCTACCCTACGATCCAGCAATTGCACTACTGGGTATTTACCCCAAAGATACAAAAGTAGGGATCCGAAGGGGTACGTGC
>NW_027765330.1:0-296 GCF_054177405.1 Leptonychotes weddellii
CCAGGACCCTGGGATCATGACCTGAGCCGAAGGCAGATGCCTAACCATCCGAGCCACCCAAGCACCCCGAAAAATGGTACTTTACTACCATGGTCTTTTTTTTTTTTTTTTTAAGATTTATTTATTTATTTGAGAGAGAGAGTGGGGGGAGGGGCAGAGGGCGAGAGAGAATCTCAAACAAATTTCGCACTGAGCTCCGGGCCGAACTTGGAGCTCAATCGCACCATCCTGAGATCATGACTTGAGCCAAAACTGAGAGTCAGGTGATTAACTGACTGAGCCACCCAGGTGCCCCA
>NW_027765331.1:0-296 GCF_054177405.1 Leptonychotes weddellii
CAGGACCCTGGTACCATGAACCTCAGCCAAAGGCAGACACTTAACCGACTGAGCCACCCAGGCACCCCTCCTTGCTCATATTTGTAATATGTGGTTTCTCTTTTTTCCTGTTGTGTCTGGAGGTGTTTCAATTTTACTTATTTATTCAAGCTATCTGCTTTGGAGAGGTTCAAAAGTTTTCTTGAAAATCTTTTTAAAATTTTTTTTTTTTAAAGATTTTATTTATTTGAGAGAGAGAGAATGAGAGAGAGCACATGAGAGGGGGGAGGGTCAGAGGGAGAAGCAGGCTCCCCGCC
>NW_027765332.1:0-296 GCF_054177405.1 Leptonychotes weddellii
AGTCACAGGCCCCAGAGGGGAAGATGTAGGTTTCACCTCCTCCAAGAAACCCACCACCCCTGCAGCTCAGCAGGTGACAACCCTCCATGACCTGAAGCCCTGCTTTTCTCCAGCGGACTTTCCTTCAAAACAACCCTCCCAACTTCCCCCACCTTCCCAAGAAATAATGTTTCTCTCCTTTCTTTCTTGCACTTGCCTGTGATGTGGCCGTAGCTTGCTTGTCCCCGATTGCAAGCCTCTGCTATTCTCAAATAAACCCATTTTGCTGGTAAAATAACTGGCAGTTTTAGTTTAAG
>NW_027765333.1:0-296 GCF_054177405.1 Leptonychotes weddellii
CAAGCAGACTCCATGCTGAGCACAAAGCCTGACACAGGGCCCCATCCCCAAACCCTGAGATCCCCTGAGCCGAAACCAAGAATCGGACGCTTAACTGACTGAACCACCCAGGTGCTCCTAAATCATTTTTAAAACAACTAATTTCTGTTTAGTTATTAATTAATTATGAATCAATTACTGAAAACGTCCCAGGTTTACAGTCTTTATGTTTACAAATACTTGCTACCCTCCCTCTGATCGCTGACCTGTGTTGATGAAGAAATTGGGCGCCAAGCTTGTACCTGCCTCCCAGCATC
>NW_027765334.1:0-296 GCF_054177405.1 Leptonychotes weddellii
CGGCCAGGAGCCTGCTTCTCCCTCTCCTACTCCCCCAGCTTGTGTTCCTTCTCTAGCTGTCTCTCTCTCTCTGTCAAATAAATAAGATAAAATCTTTAAAAAAAAAAAAATGAAGTTTGTGAGACAGACATTTGAGTATGGATTTATAGTTAACAAAGTTGTATTTTATGTGAATCATTATGGGTTTTTTTTTAATGTCTATCTTTTAGAGAAACAATGAAATATTTACCAATAAAGTTTTTTTTAAGATTTTATTTATTTATTTGGTAGAGAGAGAGAGATAGAGAAAGCACAAG
>NW_027765335.1:0-296 GCF_054177405.1 Leptonychotes weddellii
CAAGCAGACTCCATGCTGAGCACAAAGCCTGACACAGGGCCCCATCCCCAAACCCTGAGATCCCCTGAGCCGAAACCAAGAATCGGACGCTTAACTCACTGAACCACCCAGGTGCTCCTAAATCATTTTTAAAACAACTAATTTCTGTTTAGTTATTAATTAATTATGAATCAATTACTGAAAACGTCCCAGGTTTACAATCTTTATGTTTACAAATACTTGCTACCCTCCCTCTGATCGCTGACCTGTGTTGATGAAGAAATTGGGCGCCAAGCTTGTACCTGCCTCCCAGCATC
>NW_027765336.1:0-296 GCF_054177405.1 Leptonychotes weddellii
AAACTAGTGACTAGTGTGGGAACCTGTGTCCACCACGAGGAGGCCCTCCCGCTGTAGGGACCCATGGCCAAGAGGGTAGACGACAGACCCAAATGTGCAGTCGCCTGAGTCGCCCCTCAGCCACTGCCTTGAGGA
This sequence comes from Leptonychotes weddellii, assembly GCF_054177405.1. Classification (NCBI taxonomy): domain Eukaryota; kingdom Metazoa; phylum Chordata; class Mammalia; order Carnivora; family Phocidae; genus Leptonychotes; species Leptonychotes weddellii. The sequence continues at coordinate 136 of NW_027765336.1, forward strand.
ACCCACATCAGAGCTCACCCTCCCAGAGCACCCTGTGCCCCGGCCCCCTCCACAGCCCCCCCCCCACAGTGTCCTCGGGGCCCCCACCCGGCCACACGCCAGCCCACACTCACCTCCCACACCTGCCATCCTCCCACCTGGAATGCCCACCTACCCCCCCC
>NW_027765337.1:0-296 GCF_054177405.1 Leptonychotes weddellii
AATAAATAAAATCTTTAAAAAAAAAAAAAAGGAATACAAGTATCTGTTCAAGTCCCTGCTTTCAATTCCTTTGGGAGTGGAATAGCTGGGTCATACGGTAAATCTATGCTAAGCTTTTGAAGAATTGCCAAACTCTTTTCTATAACAAGTTGCAGCATTTTATATTCTCACCATCATCGTACAAAGGTTTCAAGTTCTACATGTCCTCATCAACATTTGTTATTTTGATAATACTGATCTTAGTAGGTATAAAGTGTTATCTCATAGTTTTATTTGCATTTGCTTAACTAATAATA
>NW_027765338.1:0-296 GCF_054177405.1 Leptonychotes weddellii
TTTTTCGACTCCTTCCCTCGCGAGTGTATGATGGAGTTTTCCAGAAGCTACATGACATGTGACATTGCAACAGATTGAATGCAGAAGCAAATACTAGAATCCAACAGAGATTTACCAAAAAAAAAAAAAAAAGTGAAATAATGCTTCTCACTAAATTTATTTTGTTTTGAAAATAAAGTTATTTTTATAAATAATGTATTAGGGGCACCCGGGTGGGTAGGTGGGTTAAGTGACTGACTCTTGATCTCAACTCAGGTCTTGATCTCAGGGTTGTAAGTTAAAGCCTACTTAAAAAA
>NW_027765339.1:0-296 GCF_054177405.1 Leptonychotes weddellii
GGAAAAAAAAAAAAAGAAATAATAGAAAACCAACTCTTGTTTTGCTGTGTCAGAATTTCCTCCTTAAAATAGGATGGTTGCTTGGTGGGGGTGTGGGGTGTGTGTGTGTGTGTGTGTGTGTGTGTGTGTGTGTTTTCCTTTTTCATTTGAGTCATTTCTTACGCACTTTCCTCATGTCAGTCTAATGAGCAGGAGGACTCTTTCCCTTGCTAGATACTCTGCGAGGCTGGAGAATCTGTAGTCACCACCCGCATGCTTTCGATTTGGGACTGGGAGTCACCCCACTGCCTCCCGAC
>NW_027765340.1:0-3972 GCF_054177405.1 Leptonychotes weddellii
AAAAAAAAAAAAAAGTATTCCTCATATCAGTGAGATCATATGATACATGTCTTTCCCTGATTGACTTATTTTGCTCAACATAATACCCTCCAGTTCCATCCATGTTGTTGCAAATGGCAAGATCACATTCCTTTTGATGGCTGCATAATATTCCATTGTATATACATACCACTTCTTCTTTATCCATTCATCTGTCGATGGACATCTTGGCTCTTTCCATAGTTTGGCTATTGTGGACATTGCTGCAATAAACATCGGAGTGCACAAACCCCGATGTTGAGTTTGATAAGTTCTTTATAGATTTTGGATACTAGCCGTTTATCTAATATGTCATTTGCAAATATCTTCTCCCATTCTGTTGGTTGTCTTTTGGTTTTGTTGACTGTTTCCTTTGCTGTGCAAAAGCTTTTTATCTTGATGAAGTCCCAATAATTCATTTTTGCCCTTGCTTCCCTTGCTTTTGGCAATGTTTCTAGGAAGAAGTTGCTGCAGCTGAGGTTGAAGAGGTTGCTGCCAGTGTTCTCCTTAAGGATTTTGATGGGACTCCTGTCTCACATTGAGGTCTTTCAACCATTTTGAATCTATTTTTGTGTGTAGTGTAAGGAAACTGTCCAGTTTCATTCTTCTACATATGGCTGTCCAATTTTCCCAGAAACATTTGTTGAAGAGACTGTCTTTTTTCCATTGGACATTCTTTCCTGCTTTGTCGAAGATTAGTTGACCATAGAATTGAGGGTCCATTTCTGGGCTCTCTATTCTGTTCCATTGACCTATGTGTCTGTTTTTGTGCCCGTACCATACTCTCTTAATGATTACAGCTTTCTAATAGAACTTGAAGTACGGAATTGTGATGCCACCAGCTTTACTTTTCTTTTTCAACATTCCTCTGGCTATTCGAGGTCTTTTCTGATTCCATACAAATTTTAGGATTCTTTGTTCCATTTCTTTGAAAAAAGTGGATGGTATTTTGATAGGGATTGCATTGAATGTGTAGATTGCTCTAGGTAGCACTGACATCTTCACAATATTTGTTCTCCCAATCCATGAGCAAGGAATGTTTTTCCATTTCTTTGTGTCTTCCTCAAATACTTTCATGAGTATTCTATAGTTTTCTGAGTACAGATCCTTTGCCTCTTTGGTTAGATTTATTCCTAGGTATCTAATGGTTTTGGGTGCCGTTGTAAATGGGATCAGCTCCTTATTTTCTCTTTCTTCTGTCTTGTTGTTGGTGTATATAAATGCCACTGATTTCTGTGCATTGATTTTATATCCTGCCACTTTACTGAATTCCTGTATGAGTTCTAGCAGTTTTGGGGTGGAGTCTTTTGGGTTTTCCACATAAAGTATCATATCACCTGCAAAGAGTGAGAGTTTGATTTCTTTGCCGATTTGGATGCCCTTTATTTCTTTTTGTTGTCTGATTGCTGTGGCTAGGACTTCTAGCACTATGTTGAATAGCAGTGGTGATAGTGAACATCCCTGCCATGTTCCTGACCTTGTAGGAAAAACTCACTTTTTCCCATTTGAGAATGATATTCGCTGTGGGTTTTTCACAGATGGTTTTTATGATATTGAGGTATGTGCACTCTCTCCCTATACTCTGAAGAGTTTTGATCAAGAAAGGATGCTGTACTTTGTCAAATGCTTTTTCTGTATCTATTGAGAGGATCATATGGTTCTTGTTCTTTCTTTTATTAATGTATTGTATCATATTGATTGATTTGTGGATGTTGAACCAAACTTGCAGCCCAGGGATAAATCCCACTTGGTCGTGGAGAATAATCCTTTTAATGTACTATTCTATCCTATTGGCTAGTATTTTGGTGAGAATTTTTGCATCCATGTTCATCAGGGATATTGGTCTGTAATTCTCCTTTTTGATGGGGTCTTTGTCTGGTTTTGGGATCAAGGTAATGGTGGCTTTATAAAACGAGTTTGGACGTTTTCCTTCCATTTCTATTTTTTGGAACAGTTTCAGAAGAATAGGTTTTAATTCTTTTTTAAATGTTTGGTAGAATTCCCCTGGGAAGCCATGTGGCTTTTGGATTTTGTATGTTGGGAGATTTTTGATGACTGCTTCAAATTCCTTAGTGGTTATAGGTCTGTTCAGGTTTTCTATTTCTTCCTGGTTCAGTTTTGGTAGTTGATACATCTCTAGGAATGCATCCATTTCTTCCAGATTATCTAATTTGCTGCCATATAGGTGCTCATAATATCTTCTTATAATTGTTTGTATTTCTTTGGTGTTAGTTGTGATCTCTCCTCTTTCATTCATGATTTTATTTATTTGGGTCCTTTCTCTTTTCTTTTTGATAAGTCTGGCCAGGGGTTTATCAATCTTATTCATTCTTTCAAAGAACCACCTCATAGTGTTGTTGATATGTTCTACTGTTCTTTTGGGTTCTATTCCATTGATTTTTGCTCTGATCTTTATTATTTCTCTTCTCCTGCCGCACTTAGGCTTTATTTGTTGTTCTTTCTCCAGCTTCTTTAGGTGTAGGGTTAGGTTGTATATTTGAGACCTTTTTTGTTTCTTGAGAAAGGCTTGTATTGCTATACATGTTCCTCTTAGGACTGCCTTTGCTGAATCCTAAAGATTTTGAACAGTTGTCTTTTCATTTTCATTTGTTTCCATGAATTTTTTTAATTCTTCTTTAATTTCCTGTTACCCATTCATTCTTTAGTAGGATGCTCTTTAGCCTCCATGTATTTGAGTTCTTTCCGACTTTCCTCTTGTGATTGAGTTCTAGTTTCAAAGCATTGTGGTCTAAAAATAGGCAGGGAATGATCCCAGTCTTTTGGTACCAGTTGAGACCTGATTTGTGACCTAGGATGTGATCTATTCTGGAGAATGTTCCATGGACACTAGAGAAGAATGTGTATTCTGTTGCTTTGGGATGGAATGTTCTGAATATATGTGTGAAGTCCATCTGGTCCAGTGTGTCATTTAAAGTATTTATTTCCTTTTGATCTTTTGCTTAGATGATCTGTCCATTTCAGTGAGGTGGGTGTTAAAGGCCCCTACTATTATTGTAGTGTTGTCGATGTGTTTCTTTGATTTTGTTATTAATTGGCTTATATAATTGGCTGCTCTGATGTTAGGGGCATAAATAGTTACAATTGTTAGATCTTCTTGCTGGATAGACCCTTTACGTAGGATATATTGTCCTTCCTCATCTCCTATTATAGTCTTTGGTTTAAAATCTAATTTGTCTGATATAAGGATTGCCACCCCAGCTTTCTTTTGGTGTTCATTAGCATGGTAAATGGTTTTCCACCCCCTCACTTTCAATCTGGAGGTGTCTTTGGGTGTAAAATGAGTCTCTTCCAGACAGCATATTGATGGGTCTTGTTTTTTTTATCCAAGCTGATAGCCTGTGTCTTTTGATTGGGGCATTTAACCCATTTATATTCAGGGTAACTATTGAAAGATAGGAATTTAGTGCCACTGTATTGCCTGTAAAGTGACTGTTACTGCTTATTGTCTCTGTTCCTTTCTGGTCTTTGTTGCTTTTAGGCTCTCTCTTTGCTTAGAGGACCCCTTTCAAGATTTCCTGTAGGGCTGGTTTCGTGTTTGCAAATTCCTTTAGTTTTTTTTTGTCCCGGGAGCTTTTTATCTCTCCTTCTATTCTCAGTGACAGCCTAGCTGGATATAGTATTCTTGGCTGCATATTTTTCTCATTTAGTGCTCTGAATATATCCTGCCAATCCTTTCTGGCCTGCCAGGTCTCTGTGGATAGGTCTGTTGCCAGTCTAATGTTTCTACCATTGTAGGTTATAGATCTCTTATCCTGAGCTGCTTTCAGGATTTTCTCTTTGTCTCTGAGACTCCTAAGTTTTACTGTTAGATATTGGGGTGTTGAACTATTTTTACTGATTTTGAGGGGGGTTCTCTGTGCCTCCTGGATTTTGATGCCTGTTTCCTTCCCCAAGTTAGGGAAGTTCTCTGCTATAATTTGCTCCCATATACCT
>NW_027765341.1:0-296 GCF_054177405.1 Leptonychotes weddellii
GGGTGGTCTCCCAGTCAGCTGGTGGGCCCTTGAGGGCAGGGTGTGTCTTGGCTGTCGCTCAGCCCCAGCACCGGGCCCGCAGCCTGGCCGTGGGGGACCCCAGGTACTGTGGCGGGAACACGGACGTGTGGCGGGCCGGGCTCTATTCCCTCCATTTCCTCCTCTGCAAAGCGGGCGTGCCAGTCCACAGCCCTTTATCTGCAACACGAATCCAAACTGTGCTGCCAACAGACCCGGGGGTAGTCGGTTTGGAGGTGCGTGCGGCCCCTGCGGCTTCTGTCTCCCCCAGCGCGAAC
>NW_027765342.1:0-296 GCF_054177405.1 Leptonychotes weddellii
ACCCCAAGCACTTACCTTAAAAAACTAGTCTTCTCCCTTCCATCCTCCTGATATCTACCCTCACTGCTTGACTCCCAGGGCTATAACCTGGGAGTGCACATGATGACCACCTGTCACCTCCACAGACTAAGAAGTCGGCCAGGCCATCCCTTAGATCAGTGCGAAAGTGTGAAGCATCTGCATCAAAATCACAGTAAGTGTTCGTTAAAAATATAGACTCTGGGGCGTGTGGGTGGCTCAGTCGGTTAAGTGTCTGCCTTTGGCTCAGGTCATGATGCAGACTGAGCCCTGTGCTG
>NW_027765343.1:0-296 GCF_054177405.1 Leptonychotes weddellii
AGTCACAGGCCCCAGAGGGGAAGATGTAGGTTTCACCTCCTCCAAGAAACCCACCACCCCTGCAGCTCAGCAGGTGACAACCCTCCATGACCTGAAGCCCTGCTTTTCTCCAGCGGACTTTCCTTCAAAACAACCCTCCCAACTTCCCCCACCTTCCCAAGAAATAATGTTTCTCTCCTTTCTTTCTTGCACTTGCCTGGGATGTGGCCGTAGCTTGCTTGTCCCCGATTGCAAGCCTCTGCTATTCTCAAATAAACCCATTTTGCTGGTAAAATAACTGGCAGTTTTAGTTTAAG
>NW_027765344.1:0-296 GCF_054177405.1 Leptonychotes weddellii
CCCAGTGGTATGTAACTGGAAATCAATCACAAAAAAAAGACTAGAAAGCACACAAACACATGGAGGCTAAGCAACATGATACTAAACAACTAGAAAGTCAACAAAGCAATCAAAGAAGAAATAAAAACACACATGGAAACTAATGAAAATGACAAAACAATGGTAAAAAAAATCTTCAAAACACAGGGAAAGCAGTTTCAAGAGAGAAATGTTGAGGGATACCGCCCTACCTGGAGAAACAAGAAAAAGCTCTAATAAACCATCCAACATGATCTGTAAAGAAATGAGAAAAGAAG
>NW_027765345.1:0-296 GCF_054177405.1 Leptonychotes weddellii
CTTTTTTTTAGTAGACTCCACACCCAGCGTGGAGCCCTGAACTCAAGACCCTGAGATCAAGACCTGAGCTGAGATCAAGAGTCGGCCACTTAACCTGCTGAGCCACCCCACCACCCCGGCACCCCGTGAGAATGTGCGTTTCTAACAAGTTCTCAGGCGCTGCTGCTGAGACCCCCACTTGAAGAAATACGAGCTTCCATGGTAAGAAGTGAAACAGCATGGCACAGGATCAAGTACATACGGCCCAAAGCATCCCTATAGGATACAGACACTTTGCTTTTTCAGAGTGCTATTGC
>NW_027765346.1:0-296 GCF_054177405.1 Leptonychotes weddellii
CTTTTTTTTAGTAGACTCCACACCCAGCGTGGAGCCCTGAACTCAAGACCCTGAGATCAAGACCTGAGCTGAGATCAAGAGTCGGCCACTTAACCTACTGAGCCACCCCACCACCCCGGCACCCCGTGAGAATGTGCGTTTCTAACAAGTTCTCAGGCGCTGCTGCTGAGACCCCCACTTGAAGAAATACGAGCTTCCACGGTAAGAAGTGAAACAGCATGGCACAGGATCAAGTACATACGGCCCAAAGCATCCCTATAGGATACAGACACTTTGCTTTTTCAGAGTGCTATTGC
>NW_027765347.1:0-296 GCF_054177405.1 Leptonychotes weddellii
AGGAATTTTTTTAGGGACGCCTCAGTGGCTCAGTCAGTTAAGCGGCTGCCTTTGGTTCAATCAGGTCATGATCCCAGGGTCCTAGGATCGAGTCCCACATCGGGCTCCTTGCTCATTGAGGAGCCTGCTTCTCCCTCTGCCTTCTGCCTGCTCTGCCTTCAGCTCCTCCTGCTTGTGCTCTCTCTCTCTCTCTCTCTCTCTGTCAAATAAATAAAACCTTTTTTTTATTATGTTAATCACCATACATCATTAGTTTTTGATGTAGTGTTCCATAATTCATTGTTTGCGTATAACAC
>NW_027765348.1:0-296 GCF_054177405.1 Leptonychotes weddellii
CAGTCCTGCCTCCAGGTCGGGGCACGTCTCTGCCCTTTGTGCTTCTAAAACCACCAACCGCTCCCAGTTCGCGCGCACACGCGCAACTCCGCCGCTTGGGGTCCTGTCCCGGGGACTGCAGTTCGCGTGTGCATGACTGTCGCTCTGGTTTTCTGTCCGGGCGGCTGCGGTTCTTGTGCGCGCTACCCCGCCGGTCTGGTCCTCCACCCCGAGGGCTGCCCTAAAGTCCTTTCCCGAGGCTACCAGTCTGCGAGTCTCTGCCCATCCGCAGCGCGCGAGGCTGTCACTCACCGGAG
>NW_027765349.1:0-296 GCF_054177405.1 Leptonychotes weddellii
TGATGTAGAGGTTCATTATCCTCATTTTACAGATGATGACACTTAAGTAACTTGTCTCTCAGGTGCACAGCTAGGAAGTGGCAGAACCGGATCCAGGCCCTTGTCTGGGAAACTCTGGCCCCGAGCTCCTTCTGTTTGGATGGCAAATCCCAGTCAAAGAGTGGTTTTCCCCACATGCTCTCATTTTCTCTTTACACTCCCACTGCAAGCGAATTGGTGCTCTTATCCCCCATTTTTTAATCAGGGGACAAGAGAGGAAACTGAGGCACGGTGTGGAGAAGGGGCTGGAGATGGCA
>NW_027765350.1:0-296 GCF_054177405.1 Leptonychotes weddellii
ACCAGACTCTTGCCCTCCTCCTCTTGGGGAGGAAAAAGGAGGACTCAAGCCTTCCCCTCTTTGAGGACCGGAAGGACCAGAAGAGACCTCCCAAGTAAAGGGGGAGCCCTACGCCTCATCCTACCAACCTCCTGTCGTCAGACCGGCCTGTAGATCACCTTCAAAGACCATGCAGACCCAGAAATTCTACAGAAAGCCAGGCTGCTCTGCCCCTGCCCATGTTGCTGCCCCAGGAACATCACTTCTGCCACAGCAGTGTCCCTTGGGTTCTGGCCATCGCCATGAGTGGTGCAAAG
>NW_027765351.1:0-1080 GCF_054177405.1 Leptonychotes weddellii
ATTAATGAGGTTCAATCAAAAATGGAAGCCCTAACTACTAGGATAAATGAGGCAGAAGAGAGAATTAGTGAAATAGAAGACCAAATGATGGAAAATAAAGAAGCTGAGAAAAAGAGAGATAAACAACTACTGGATCACGAGGGCAGAATTCAAGAGATAAGTGATACCATAAGACGAAACAATATTAGAATAATTGGGATCCCAGAAGAAGAAAAAAGAGAGAGGGGGGCAGAAGGCATATTGGAGAAAATTATAACAGAGAACTACCCTAATTTGGGGAAGGAAATAGGCATCAAAATCCAGGAGGCAGAGAATCCCTCTCAAAATCAAAAAAATAGGTCAACACCCTAACATCTAATAGTAAAACTTACGAGTCTCAGCGACAAAAAGAAAATCCTGAAAGCAGCTTGGGAGAAGAGATATGTAACCTACAATGGCAGAAACATTACATTGGCAACAGATCTATCCACAGAGACCTGGCAGGCCAGAAAGGACTGGCAGGATATACTCAGAGCACTAAATAAGAAAAATATGCAGCCAAGAATACTATATCCAGCTAGGCTGTCATTGAAAATAGAAGGAGAGATAAAAAGCTTCCAGGACAAACAAAAACTAAAGGAATTTGCAAACATGAAACCAGCCCTACAAGAAATACTGAAAGGGGTCCTCTAATCAAACAGAGAGCCTAAAAATAACAAAGACCAGAAAGGAACACAGACAATATACAGTAACAGTCACCTTACAGGCAATACAATGGCACTAAATTCATATCTCTCAACAGTTACCCTGAAAGTAAATGGGCTAAATGCCCCAATCAAAAGACACAGGCTATCAGATTGGATAAAAAAACAAGACCCATCGATATGCTGTCCACAAGAGACTCATTTTAAACCCAAAGACACCCCCAGATTGAAAGTGAGGGGGTGGAAAACCATTTACCATGCTAATGGACACCAAAAGAAAGCTGGGGTGTCAATTCTTATATCAGACAAATTAGATTTTAACCAAAGACTGTAATAAGAGATGAGGAAGGACACTATATCATACTTAAAGGGTCTATCCAACAAGAAAATCTAACAA
>NW_027765352.1:0-13958 GCF_054177405.1 Leptonychotes weddellii
TTGTTTTGTTTTGAGTGCCTACCATGTTTTCTTTTGAGTGCCAGGCATCGAGATAGTACTTGGATGGGAGATAGTTACTAAGGATACATTGGACGATGAAATAGACATAGTCTCTCTCCTGATAAAGCTTACTCTCTTCATTTGTGACAAGGACTGTCACTTATGTCCTACTGGTTTTGTTCTCTTCCTCAATCCTCACTTATGGGACTTGACTTTTTGCTGAAATTTTTGCAGACCTCATCCTTAACCATTTTGTGAAGTCTGGGTCAAGGGTGAAAGGAAGAGTCACTCTGTATTTGCCCTGGAGAAAGGTGTTTCTTTCCTGCTTATCAGAAAACCAAAAGCATTCTTAAGAGCAGCTGAGACAAATATCAAGCATTTTTTTTTCCTGTAGGGGATCACCAGATTGACCTATGTAATCTGATCTACAGAATTCTCTTCCTGAACCTATTAATTATTTCACTCAATCCTTAATCTTCTTAGCAAGGTTCTAATAAGACAAATATTCTGGGTCCAACAATAATGGCTAGGATAATGGTGTCACTAGTTATGGAAGTTGTGACTACACAAATGTTTTAGTGACTATTAAAAATGCTCCCTTATGGGACGCCAGGATGGCTCAGTTGGTTGGGCATCTGCCTTCAGCTTGGGTCATGATCTCAGGCTCCTGGAATTGAGAACCCTGCTTCTCCCTCTCCCTCAGCCCCGTGGCCCATACATGCTCTCTCTCTCTCTCTTAAATAAATAAATAAATAAATAAATAAATAAATAAATAAATAAAATCTTTAAAAAAAATGCTCACTTATGAGGTGTGCCATGGGGAACTTATTACTATCAATAACGAAATCACATGTGTGAGAGGGAGATTTTAAATTAATTAGAGTGGATTCAGGGTTATTCAAGGTAAGCACACCATTCAATATCAAATATTTGTGAACATCTCTTAAATATATGTCAGGAATTCTGCTAGACACGGAGAACACAGCCAGACAATTGAGAAGCCTTGTCTATGTTCACCATATCTAATTCCTCTCCTCCCATTCTCTTCTAAACCTACTCTAGGAAGGCTTTTCACCTCCACCATCCCTCTGACACCATTTTTGTCCAGGTCACCAGTTACTGACCTTTTCATTGTCAAATCCAATAGTCAGTCCTCGGTCCTCTTCGACCTCATGTACCAGCAGCATTTCATAGTTGCTCACTCCCTCCTCCTTGAAATGTTCTCTTCACTTGGCTTCAGAGATATTACACCCTCTTGGTTTTCTTTCCTAGATGGAGCAGGGCTGTCCCCCAACTCCCGTAAGGCAGCTGTGCCAGCTCGAACAGGTACGTGCAAGTCACCTGACTGACATGCTGAACAAGCTTAAAAGGGAATTATGGAAGCATCTCTCTTTATGTTTACAGTGCTTTATTAAGGTATAATTTGTAAACAGCAAAATACACAAACCTGATTTTGACAAGTGTATGTACCAGTGTAACTAATACTCATATCAAGATATATCACCCCAGAAAGTTCCCTGGTGCCCCTTTCCACTCACCCCAACCCAAAGGCAACCAATTTTCTACTTTCTTTCATCAACCAGAGATTAGTTTTGCCTATTCTCAAATTTCATATAAAGGGAATAATATAGTATGTAGTGTTACTGTCATGTGCTTCTTTCACCCACATGGTTTTTAGATTCATTCATATATAAGGAGTTTGTTCTTTTTTATTGCCAAGTAGTGGTCCATTCTATGAATATACTACAGTTGTTTGCTCATTCTGTTGATGGACAGCAGGTTGTTTCCTGATATGGGCTACTGTGAATAAAGCTGCTAATAACACCTGACTTTTTGCTGAACTCTGTATTTCTCTTGGGGTATATATCTGGAATGGAATTGCTGGATAATAAGGTAGGTGTATGTCTAACTTTATTTAAAAAAAACTGCCAATTTTCCAAAGCATTTAACCACTAGCATTGTGTGGCAATTCTGATTGCTCCACATTCTTGCCAATACATATGAATGGAGCAAGGCCAGGCCTCCCTCTGCTTTACCACCTGTCCCCTCAGTGCCCCTAGGTCCCCCTGTGAACTCCTGAACTGAAGGGCTGGACAACTTTAAAAGGGAATGGTGGAGTCAGTCTTTTAAATGAGTCATTCTGGTGGGTGTGTAGTGGTATCTCATTGCGGTTTCAATTTTAATTTTTCTGATGACAAATGATGTTGAGCAAGCACATTTTCATAAGTTCATTGGCCATTTGAATATCTTCCTTGTGAAATAACGGTTTAAGCTTTTTGTCTATAATTATAGTTTTGTTTGACTTACTATTGTTGACTTGTAGGACTCTGAATCCTTCATCAGATATATGTACTGTGAATATTTTCTTCCAGTTTGTAGTCTGTCTTTTTATTTTCTCAGTGACATATTTTGATGAACTGAAATTTTAAATTTTGATGATAATTACTTTTATGTCCTGTATAAGAAAACTTTGCCTATGCCAAGGCAGTGAAGTTTTTCCTCTACGTTTTCTCTCTTTGAACATTTACACTTTCAGTTTTCATATTCAGCTTTACAATGTTGACTCAAAAGGCCACCATCAGTCACTTGGATTGTTACAGAACCTGGACTGGATTGCCCGACGGAAGAACCAAGTGGCGCTTGCAGATCTTGGAGGATAGGAGGTTTATTTAACGTTGGCGGGCTCAGAGGAGAGTGACCTCCAAAGGTCTGAGCCCCGAGCACAAACAAAGAGGGCAATTCCTGCATTTCTACTTCTGCATACTTGGCACTTTTGGTGTGTCGCAAGCGGGGCAGGGAGAAGGACCCGGACTGGTGCGCGTGGGAAGCAGAGCAGGGAGAAGAACCCGGAAGAGCCCCGGGGCAAGGACTGGGACTCTCGCGCTGGCCCGGTCGGCCATCTTAGGACACAGATTTTCCTTATCAGGGTGACTACAGTTGTCAACTCTTCTCCTTGCTTCCATCCTTGCCCTCCTTGCTGCCCCTTCCCAAGGCAGCAGCCATAGTGACCCTATAAAAACATCATTCAGGGACGCCTAGGTGGCTCAGTCAGTTAATCTTCTGCCTCTGGCTCAGGTCATGATCCCAGGGTCTTGGGATCGAGCCCCACAGCAGCTCCCTCCTCAGCAGGGAGTCTGCTTCTCCCTCTGCCTCTCCCCCTGCTCACGCTGTCTCTCTCTCTCTCAAATAAATAAATAAAAATCTTTTTTTAAAAAAAAGAATAATAAAAGGGCGCCTGGGTGGCTCAGTTGGTTAAGTGACTGCCTTCGGCTCAGGTCATGATCCTGGAGTCCTGGGATCGAGTCCCACATCGGGCTCCCTGCTCAGCAGGGAGTCTGCTTCTCCCTCTGACCCTCCCCCCTCTCATGCTCTATCTCATTCTCTCTCACAAATAAATAAATAAAATTAAAAAAAAAAGAATAATAAAAGCTTGCTTTTAAAACAAAACAAAACAAAAAACATCATTCAGATCATGTCATTCCTCTGATCAAAAACTGGTAGCTCCCCATTTCATTCACAGTAAAACCCGAACTCCTCACAGTGGCCCACCAGACCCTGTGTGACCTGACCCCTTATTATTTTCCTGAGTATCTTCACTGATTCCATGCTGGCTCACTCTGCTTCAGTCACATTGGCCTCCTTGCCTTTCACAGAATGTGAACCCACCAGATAAACCCATGCCTTAGCATTTGCGTTTCCTCTGCCTCAAGGGCTCTTTGCAGATATATAAGTGAAAAATTCTTTCATATCCTTCAAGTCTTTGTCCAACTGTCTCCTTCTCAATGAGGCTAACCTTGACCACTATGCTTCCCGTCTTGCACTTCCGGTTTTTCTAACCCTGCTCTACTTGTCCATAGCACTTAGCACCTTGTACGTGCATGCTATTCTTGTTTATTTGTTTATGTATTGTCTATCTCCCTCTGCTATAGTGTAAGCTCCTCGAGGGCAGTGAGTTTGGTCTATTCTATTTGCTGATGTTCCCAAGCCCATAAAACATAACCTAGAATATGGAAGACAATTCATGAATTTTGGATTTATTTGTTTGTTTCACTTTTTATGAGTAAGCACCTCAAACATCAGAAAAGCAGAGAAGACAGTATAATAAACCAAAGCTATCAATCATTGGGATTTAACAATTATTAGTATTTTACTATATTTATTTGTTCTAATTTTTGCTAAAGCATTTCAAGTAAATTATAGATATGATGGCTAATCCCTAATGCTTCAATATACATCTCTAAAAAAATAAGGACAGATTTCTATATAATTTCAATGCCATTCTATACCTAATAAAATTAATGATAATTCTCTCTCTTTCTTACTTTCCACATCTAATTAGAAATCAAATCTGCCTCCTCGTATTTGGTATCTTATTCCCATGTGTATTATTTCTGTTTTAGACTACTGCAATAATAATAATAATAATTATAATTGTGATTTATTATATTAATAAAGATACCTTATTGTGTATCTGTGCTGCTTGAAATTCTTTATCAACTCATTAAATCCCAGCTGCTCTTCTCGTCACCTTAGAAAGTGAGCATGCCTTGTGATGTGCATATTATATCCTAACCTTACACATTTCTGTTGCAAACATCCCCAGCTTTATCTTCTTTTTTCCTGCTTTTTCCCTGTTAATCTGTTACATTATGGCCCCTAGTGAACCACATCTCCCAGTGTTCACACACATGTATAGCCCCTTGCCCTTACACTGGATTAAACCTGTGACTTGCTTCAACCAACATCATGTAGCAAAAGTGACGCTGTGCCAGTTCCAGGCCTCAACTTTAAGGAGACCCAGCAGCATCCGTTTTGGCTACTGGGAGTCTTGAACCACCACGTAAGAAGTCTGGCTACCTTGCTGCAGAGACCACATGGAAAGAAGCCACACAGAGAGGCCACGTCGAAAGGAAGAGGCCATGAAATTACATGGAAAGAGAGAAAGAAACCAGCTCAGCTATTTCAGCTGAGCCTGGCATTGATTATGCAATCATGAGAAAATTAATGAGTTAACTAATTAAATAAAAGAGAAATAACAAAATGGCCTCATCCTGGAACACCCTCACCAAGACCTTCCTCTTGCTTTAGGTAGTGTTTCTCGAAGTCTGGCTTGAAGCCCACACGTATCAGAATGACATGGGGTGTTTATTTGAAAGGGAAATTTTTGATCCAACCCCAGAATCTCTTGGGCAAGATAGGGGAATCAGCATCTTAAATAACACTTCCCCACTTTATTCACAGACACAATAAAGTCCAAGCACTTGCTTAAAGGCTTTTTCCTGCCTGTTCTCCACACTGTTCTAAGCCTACCCTCTTTTTTTAACAATCTACTGCTCTACTCTCAGGAGTTTGAACCTGCTGGTTGCTCAAATGCTCGACCAGCATTCTAGGTCAAATAATTTCTCAAGGTTGGTATTTTCCTCTCATCTATCCAATGTGGTTCTGCCTGGTTCACTAACACTGCACCCATCTTGTCTTCAGGATCCCTCCTGGTTTGTTTTGAGTTGCTTCTCATATTCCAGCTAAAAAAACTTATGCCTTTGAAGACCTGAAGTCCTTGGCTCTGCAAACTGGTTCTGATTCCCATCTTATTTCTCAGCTAGCCGCATCAATTCTCCTCATCCTTAAAAATTCATGATGAGAGTGTTTAAACATATTTCAATACATAGTTAAATATAGAAAAATATACAGTGGCTTTGTCAATGAGGAGTTGACATTAGTGAACTCAGTGAGATCACTTGCAGGGGTGTGGTGAAGACAAAAGCCAGATTTTGCAGTAGGTTGAAAAATGGCAGCTAGAGGTTAATGAATATTTTTATGAAGATAGGAAAGACTAAGCATCTTACATGTGGAGGAGAAAGAACCAGTAAGGAAGAAAAAGTTAACACAATAATGTGTGTGTTGAGAAGGGTGATCTAGAAGGGATGGGAATTGATTATAAAATAAGGTCCTAGAGAAAGAGGGAAGGTGTTACCGTTTTCTATTGCTACAAAACAATTATCCCAACTATTTTATTATATCTCATGATTTGGGGGTCAGGGATTCAGGCAGAGCTCAGCTGGGCAGTTTTTTTTTGCCTTGCCTAATGTCATATGAGGTTATTTGCCGGATCTGCTGGTGGATGGGTTAGTCTGAAAGGTCCAAGATGGCTTCATTCACATGTCCAATGCCTTGGAAGGAGTGCCTAGAAGGCTGGACTCAGCTGAGAATATCAACCACAAGGCACCTACAGGTGGCCTTTCCCAGAGCAGTCTCAGGGTGATGGCCTTCTTACATGATAGCTCAGGCTTCCAAAAAGAATATTCCAAATGTCCTGGACAGAAGCTGCATGACTTCTTATGACCTAGTCTTTTTTTTTTTTTAAGATTTATTTATTTATTTGAGGGAGACTGGGGAGGGGGGGTGGGCAGAAGGAGAGGGAGAGAGAGAATCTCAAGTAGACTCCCCGCTGAGCGTGGAGCCTGACATGGGGCTTGATCTCATGGCCTTGAGATCATGACCCGAGCTGAAACCAAGAGTTGGATGCTTAACTGCCTGAGCCACCCAGGTGCCTCATGACCTAGTCTTTTAAGTGCCAAAATCACTTCTGATTAATTTTATTGGTCAAACAAGTCACTATCCTTAGAGACTCAGCCCAGATTCAGGGGAGGGGAATTAGACTGCACTTCTTTGTGGTTCAAAGATCTTACAGCCATTTTAAAACTGCTACAAAAAGGGTGAGTTGGATAAAATCAGAGAACACATAAAAGACTTGCCTTGGATATGAAGAGAGGCCACCTCTCCTGGACTTCTAAATGTTGGAGTATCCAGAGATCTGACCCCAGCTCTCTCTACATACTGGTCCTTAGGTGATTTCATCTAGTCTTGTTGCTTCAAAGACCTTTGTATACTGATAACTTTCAAGTTTATACCTCTAGACCCAAAACTCTCACCTGAGTCCAGATGTGTATATCCAACTCCTTATTTAACATATCCACTAGGATGTCTAATGAGCATCTCAAATTTAACATGGCCAAAACAAAGCTATTGATTTCTATCCCACCCAAGTCTGCTTTCTCCAGCTTTCCTCATCTTAATAAATAATACAAATATATACTAAGTTGTTCAGGACGCATACCTAGGAGCCCTACTCGGCTCTTCTCTTTTCCTTACACAGCACACTCAGTCCATCAGTATCTACTACAAATTCATCAATAGGTCCTATTAGCTCCAACTTCCAACATATATCCTGAACCCAACCACTTCTCTCCATCTCTACTCTTTTTGTTTAAGTCAGTGCCATCATCACTTCTCACTGGTCTCTCTGTTCCACTCTTGATCCCCCATTGTCCCTCCATCCACATAGCAGCCAGAGTAATCTCTATAAGATGTAAGCCAAATACAGTTGACCCTTGAAGGCCATTGTCGTTAGGGGCACTCGTCCTTTGTGCAGCTGAAAATCTATATATAATTTTTGACTCCTCTAAACTTAACTGCTAATAGCCTATTGTTGACCCTAAGCCTTGCTGATAATATACACAATTAACACATATCTTGTATGTTATACATATTATATACTGTATTCTTACAATAAGTAAGCTAGAGAGAAGAAAGTGCTAGTCAGAAAATATAAGAAAGAAAATACATTTACAGTACCCTACTATAAAAACTCCATGTATAAGTGGACCCACGCAGTTCAAACCTGTGTTGGTCAAGGTCATCCATAATACAATTTCCCTCTTTAAAACCCTCTAAAGACTTCCCATTGCAATCAGGACAACCTACAAATTTATCATCAGGATCCATGAGTCCCTCCCCAATCTTGTTCCATCTTTCTCCGCTCTGGTGTCCACCCTTCCCCTTGTTCCCATTGATCTTCTTTCTGTTCCATGAACACACAAGGCTTTTTTCTGGCTCAGGCTATCCACCTGTTGCTCATTCTGCTTGGAGAGCTCCTCTGCATCTTCAGGTGGTTTCTCCTTTTTATTATTTAGGTGGTAATAAGTGACTCAAATGTCACTTTCTCAGAGAGGCCTTCCCTGACCACTGTAGCCAAAGTAGTACCACACCTCCCCAGCCCCCTGTGGCTCAGTATCCTGTGTACCTTCTTCGTAACATTTATCAGTGCCTGAAGTTCTTATTCATTTCTTCTTAATAGGTTTATTGCTTGTCCTCCCTCACTAGAACATTAACTAGAAACATAAATAGGGGGTGCTATTACTGTCCGTTTTATTCACAGCTGATTTTCCAGTACTCAGAACACTGTAGGCCCCAAAATAGATATACAGTGAATGTTCATTTAAATTGGTTATTTCTTGGGGACCTGGATGGCTTAGTCGGTTAAGCATCTGCCTTCAGCTCAGGTCAAGATCCGGGAGTCCAGAGATCCAGCCCCCATCGCATTGGGCTCCCTGCTCAGCAGGGAGTCTGCTTCTCCCTCTCCCTCTGCTCCTCCCCCTGCTCCTGTTCTCTCGCTCAAATAAAAAAATAAAATCTTTAAAAAAATAAATTGGTTATTTCTTTACTCTGCAAGCAGGTTGAGAGAAGTGGGGGGAGAAAGGAAAACCTTCTTTCCTCTGTAATATGGGACGTAAAATATTTGGCTGTTAGAAACAGGTCGGGCAGGGATTTCAGAAGGGAAATGAATCATTTTAGACTCTTCTCTCACTGTTCAAATGTAGTAATTTTTATTTTTATTTTTTAAAATATCTTATTTTTTAAGTAATCTCTACACACAATGTGGGGCTCAAACCCACAACTCTGAGATCAAAAGTCACAGGGTTCTCGGACTGAGCCAGCCAGGTGCCCCTCAAATGTAGTGCTGTTTTTTTTTTTTTTTAAATAATTATTATTATATTGTTGCTTTGCGTTTATTTATTTATTTATTTTTTTTTAAAGATTTTATTTATTTATTTGACAGAAAGAGAGCGAGAGAGGGAACACAAGCAGGGGGAGTGGGAGAGGGAGAAGCAGGCTTCCCGCCGAGCAGGGAGCCCGATGCGGGGCTCGATCCCAGGACTCTGGGATCATGACCTGAGCCGAAGGCAGACGCTCAACGACTGAGCCACCCAGGCGCCCTGTTTTTTTTTTTTTTTAAATCAGTAGTTGAAAGTTCTGTTATTTCAATTCTAATGAACATTTCTTTAAAACTAATTCTATGGAGAAAAGAATTTGATTTTTTACCCTTTTTTTTTTTTTAAAGATTTTATTTATTTTTCAACAGAGAGAGAGAGAGAGACAGCGAGAGAGGGAACACAAGCAGGGGGAGTGGGAGAGGGAGAAGCAGGCCTCCCGCGGAGCAGGGAGCCCGATGCGGGGCTCGATGCGGGGCTCGATGCGGGGCTCGATGCGGGGCTCGATCCAGGGACTCCAGGATCATGACCCGAGCCGAAGGCAGTCGCTTAACCAACTGAGCCACCCAGGCGCCCCTGATTTTTTACTCTTTAAGACAACACTGGCTTATCCCGCACCAATCCCACATCTTTTACAATTCTGGCCTAGAACTGATTTCCTTTAATCCATTGTTTTTGTTTTGCTTTTGTTTCTGTTTTTGTTTTCCTTCCTCTCTTTACAGGATCTGCTATATCTGGTCCTGACAACAGAAGATCAAACTCAGGGTCAATGCTTTCTTTTCCTTATGGCCTTTCATTATAGCCTTAAGTGATTCCATTCATGCACCCATACCCACACTTCTATCTCTGTTTCCTGTCAATAAAGTCTAGGTGTTTTGCAAGAATTAAATACATAGTTTAATATGCTTCTATCTGTCCTTCCCATCAGCAGTCTATATCTTTTGCAAGAATTAAATATGTGCTTGTCAGGGGCGCCAGGGTGGTTCAGTCGGTTGATTTCACTTAGGTCATGATTTCAGGATCCTGTGTCTGGTTCCCTGCTCAGCGTGGAGTCCGCTTGTCCCTCTCCCTCTGCTCCTACCCCCACTGGTGCGCGCTCACTCTCTCTCTCTAATAAATAAAATCTTTTAAAATAAATAAATAAATATGTCTTTGTAATTTTCTATATTTGAACAAAAAGTTCTATTCGAGGTATATCTGGGCTGCAAAATTTATTTTCTTACTCAACTTTTTAATGATGTTTCCTTAAAATGTCTTTTATGACACTTTTTCATTAGTTCATTTTTTTTTTTTTTTTAATTTCACAGAGAGAGACACAGCGAGAGAGGGAACACAAGCAGAGGGAGTGGGAGGGAGAAGCAGGCTTCCCGTGGAGCAGGGAGCTCGATGCAGGGCTCGATCCCAGGACCCTGGGACCATGACCTGAGCTGAAGGCAGACGCTTAACGACTGAGCCACCCAGGCGGCCCTCATTAGTTCATTTTTGTTAGCTCCCATATACCACTCCTCTAGAATGTTGTGGTGAACTAGAGCTGAATTTATGAAGGTGACGAAAAGAGTAATTAAACAAAGAACTACTTCTGACGGATGAAAGCACTGTTCATTATTTTCCTTAGAGAAATGCACATCCATACACAGCACTACAGCTTTTGGAAACCAGATCAACCTGCTAGACACGCTGAACTAGTTCTAGACTATTCCCCAAGTGGAAAGCAACACGTGTGATTCATTTCTGAGACCTCTCAGAAAGCCAAATGTGTTCCATGTGATATCGCATGTCAATTACTTCATTCCGGTTTGTGAATTCCTTGCCTTTTTGTGGTTCACGAGTGTGGCGAAAAAACCAGAACAGACACGGACAAGCACCAGTCAGCGGCCAGGCGCCCTGCAGGGCCCTCGAAGGGCGCCTCGCACCTAGCCCAGACAAGGACTTTCAGGAACAAGCCTCTACTCATCTGTGTGTCTCCAGACCAAGAGCTCTAAGAAATGAATCATTGCTCAAACGTCTTTTAGCCTCTGCCTGATCTGGAATCTTGATTAGGGAAAGCTTATTTTTAGAGTTGTCCATATTTGGTCAACCACATGTGCAGGAGGAAAGAACACAAAATCACTCTGCATGCGGGTCTGTGATTGTTCTCTCTTGCTGAACAGCAGGTGGGGGCTGGGACTTTCCCTGATCTACTTCCTTACCTCCAAGCAGATCTGGATGTAAACTATTCCTAGACTAAATAAATAATAGTTTAACTAATTCTTGCAAATCTCCAAAGAAGATTCCGTGGCTTGTAGCAGTTCTTACTCCAACCCGCCAAATATAACCTTCATTTTCCCAGGCCATACTTGGGGGCTTTTGAGTATGTTGATGACAAGATGGGTGGTGTTTGGTTCTAAGTTCCCACTCTGGTGTTCTTATAAGGACACCTGACTTCCTCTCATTTTCTTGGCCTTCAAGTGGTCTCTCGGGCCCTGGGAGCTTTTTCCTTGCTGCTCCAGGATCAGCCTCCTGCCAAGGCTGCAGCCAGAACTCTGCCAGTCTTTCCCTACCCCTGCTGGGGCTCCACTCAACCCTGATGGGGGAGGGGTGGGGACTCCTACCCCTTTCCTTCTGGTGATTAATGCAGATCTTTCAGCACAAAACTAGCCCTCGGGCTAATGCAGTTTAAGCCCCTCAGAGGCAGCTTTCTCTTCAGACTCACTGTTCTTTTTGTTAAGGACTTGAAACAAGTTTTCTCAGACACTAGGCCAGAAAAGCATTAATTTGTGTCATAATAAGCAATTCACAGGCAGACAGCTATATCTCTTGGGTTCCTGATGAATCTTAAGGAGAATTTCCTGCCTTCTGAAGCAACCCCATCCTTCCCCCCCCCAAAGATTGTTAGAAAAGGCCTCTTTCTTCTTATTTGGTTTAGGAAATAGAATGAGGGTATTTTGGGGACTGGCCATTGATCCCAAATTCTTGTATCGTTTCCTCCAGAAGGCTTTGAGGCTTTGAGATGCTCACGCAAATAATACTCTCTTACTCTGACATCTTAGACTTTACCAAGTGAACTTATAAATTACACATCTTTCTATCCCCTATTTGACCAAGGTGGGCCTTGTCTACACAGCATCTCCAACACTTCCCAAGTGTAATGGAATTCCCAGGGAGCTACGGTATATGCCTCTGCCTCATTCCACACAGCGATGCTTGGCACCAGCTTCTCCTTTCCACCAGTTTCAACTTACTCCAGTCCTTCCATCCTCCAAGCAACTCCTACACATCGTGATTACAAAGCTCTGAGATATTAAAAAGAACCACCACCACTTCACTGAACACACACACACACACACACACAGGTTTTGAGCTCTTGGATTTAAATTATTCCAAAGATGGAAAAATGTTTGCATGTTTGCTTTGGAGACAAAATAGGCAACACTTTCAAGTCAATGTTCAGAACTACTTTCCTATTGTCTATTAACTGCATACAAAACAGGCTTTTAGAGTTTGCCACCACCATAATCCAAGCCACCATCATCTCTTGCCTGGACTCCTAAAACAATTTCCCTACTTCCGCTGTTCCCCCCCTCCAACATTCTCCACACAATCTCCAGTGTTGTTTTAAAATCAGGTCCTGTCACTTCCTTGTTTAAATCCCTTTGATGCTGCCCATTTGACAAAGAATAGAATCCAAACTCCAAACGCTAGCCTCCAGGGCCCTGATGGGCCTACCTCTCCAAACTCACCTCCTGCACTCCCCATCCCACCCCCGGCCCCACTCTGCTCCAGTCATACAATCCTCTCTCCCTTCCAATGCCCCCAACAAGCTCTTTCCTGAATTAGGACCTTGTACTTGCAGCTCCACTGCCTGGAAAGGCTATTTTCCTGGTTCAGTCCACAGCTGGCTCCTTCCCACTCTTTAGGTTTCAGATTAAATGTCGCCTTCCCGGATGGGCCTTCGCTGCCCATCCTATTATGATAATGATAATTATTATATTGCTACTACTTCTATGGTCATAGTAGCCGTAGTGTGATTAACACTGACAATAGATAAGAAGAATAGTACATGGTCCTTATTATTCTCTATCATTGACCTTTGTTATTTCCTTCAAGACTTTCTTGTCCTTCATGACTTTCTATTTGTTTGTTGGCTTCTCAAAAGGATCAGCATTGTTTGCCTTGTTCACTGCTAGGTCCCTATCTCCTGGTAGAGTGACGGGCATATATACTAGGCAATTAGTAAATACTTGTTGAAGCAATGAAGTTTGAGGATTAGAAAGTAATTTAGGGGGCGCCTGGGTGGCTCAGTTGGTTAAGCGACTGCCTTCGGCTCAGGTCATGATCCTGGAGTCCCAGGATCGAGTCCCGCATCGGGCTCCCTGCTCAGCGAGGAGCCTGCTTCTCCCTCTAACCCTCCCCCCGTCATGTACTCTCTCTCTCTCTCATTCTCACTCTCTCAAATAAATAAATAAATCTTAAAAAAAAAAAAAAGAAAGAAAGAAAGTAATTTAGAAGTCATTTTATCCATCTAGTCCCTAACCCTAGACCAGGGCTTTATTTTCAGCCCTCTGTCATGCAGAAGTTACTTTAATTGTGGTGTTTACGCCAGGGGAGAACAAAAAGAGAACAGGGAGGAGCTGTTTCCCTTTCCCTAATTGATTTTACCTTACTTGTTCTGACATCAGCTTGGTGCTTTTTACCACATAGACAAATAGTCATATGAGTCATTTATTCTTAGCTAAACAGCTAATCATGTGGCCACTCCTTTGTTGGGGGGGGCGGGTTGTTATACTCGAATGGGTCCTAGACTAATTGTCATCTAGTTGTTCATAGAATCTTAAAGAGTTTGTCTATTAAAAAAAAATATCTCTAATTAGCCCTTAATGAAATATTTTCCAAACCATGGGCTTAGACTCATTAGTGAGTAATGATACCTATTTATTACATCACAACTGGCACTTGAAAAATAAAATAAAAAATACAAGAGTGATGGGCGCCTGGGTCACTCAGTCGTTAAGCGTCTGCCTTTGGCTCAGGTCATGAGCCCAGGGTCCTGGGATCGAGCCCCGCATCGGGCTCCCTGCTCCGCGGGAAACCTGCTTCTCCCTCTCCCACTCCCCCTGCTTGTGTTCCCTCTCTCACTGTCGCTCTCTG
>NW_027765353.1:0-3972 GCF_054177405.1 Leptonychotes weddellii
TAGTCTGACAATATTATCTTTATTCTTTCCAGTTGAACAGCAACAGAATTTTCGCATCTTTTATTTAATCAAGCTTAGCAATCTTTCTAAGCCTCTTTTATTTTCTAACACATCAAAAACAATTTCACGAAGCAAAACAGTTACTTTATTTTTCTGTATTTAATGAGAAGTGATCTCTCATTTCTTACTTCTCATACATACAATATATAAACTTCACTCAAAAATTACTTTTACTTGTCTTACAGTCTGCTCCAAAGAAGGAAGATTGAAATAGCATAAGTCCATCCAAAAGGCCCTCAGAAGATTTAAGTGGATATGGGAGAATTGTGCTCAATCAAAAATACAGAAAAAAATCCTTCTGAATCAAATAGGGATAGGAAGAGAGAATATCAAAGTAAATATTCCATATTATGCTATAAAAATGTAAATATTAGTTTTTAATATACTATAGAAGAGGAAGGCACAACACTTGTTGAATGACAAAGAATGAGTACCATATCCCAAGTGTCATATTCAAATGCAACTTTGTATTATTTTAAATTTTCAGGCAATCATTAATAACTACATGTTTGCATAAATACCTAGAAAAGATAATAAAATAATAGATTTTGTTGTTCTTATTTCCTTATTCTTTGATATTAAAATAAGCCCTCTACCAATAATGGGAACTGGGTTAAATTTATTTTGTAATATGTAAACACTATGTAATCCAGAAATAAATTTGTGAAGTAAATTCATTTAAGCTATACTTGAAACTGTAATTCAGTCCTTTAAAGGGAATATTAATACCCAGTTTCAACTTATTTTAATATAAATGCCACATTTATATTGACAAAGATACTACAACATTATGTGCTAATCTGGGGAGTGGGTGTATATTTTGTAATCTCCTTACCATTTCACTTACTTTCTTCTGTAAAGAATATTTAGAAACCTTGAAAAAACAAAGAGAAAATTCATTATAATTCTGCACTTATCTGTTATCCTCCTGATATTAAAATTGTATGCTATAAAATGTGGTGTTTATTTCCTATGCACTATTTTCTCCTTGGGACATTTTTTTCAAGATGTTATTTACCATAACTTTCTTCTGTATAACAGAAACAATATATTCACTAATTATTCAACACATATTTATGGAGCACCTACTATATACCAGTCACTTTCCTTAGGACTCTGGGATACAGCACTGAACTAAACAAATCCCTGACCTTTAGAAGCTTTCTGTCTCGTGTGGGTACTGGTAGACAGACAATAAAATATAGGTAAAAAGTACAAAGGTTAGAGAGTGACAACTACTACGAAGGAAAATAAAGCAAGCAGAATAGCAAGAGCAGTCCAGGAGAGTTTGTTACTTAGTATCAGCTCTTCACTGAAGAAAATTTGATAAAATGAAAAAGCATAGGGTAAAAAGTTTTAAACAAACCATCTCACAACCCAGAAATAACAATCATTAATACTTTGATACTTCCAGTTATTTTTCTATGCATTTATACTTTAAAAGAGATCCAGTGGGGAGGGAATAATAATATATGTACTATTTTGTGACCCATTTTTACTTAATATATGACAAGCACCTTTTTATGACAAATTAATCTACAATGCAACTTTTTAATGGTTACATAGTATTCCACTGTTTAACTTAATACCATAGTTTACCAAATCACTCTCATTTTTGTAGGTTTACCCAGTTTGCACTTTTATGACACTATTGTGAAATAAACATGCTTGTACCAAGAACTATAGTTACTCATTTTAGCAGAATAAATTCCAAGAAGCAGAATTCCTAGTATTTGTTCCTTTTCATAGACTTTTAACAATTCTTACATAGTCCTCTAGAATGGGTGACCAAGTTAAACTCCAAACAGCTGTGGATGAATGCTCATTTTCTTAAACTGTTTATATTTGTTAAATTTTAAGCAAAAATAATTACTTCACATTTCCTATTCTGAAATCAATCTAGCCTACTGCCTTGAATAAGCTGATAATTTTATTTCATTTTGTGGAATAGGTCATAGGTGATTTATTTCTTCAACAAATATTGAATGCATACTATAAGTAAAGCATTAATATACACAATGGGGGTACAATACTGAACCAAAAAAAATCCTGTCATTAAACTCTGCTTTTCTGATTGTAGAAAATAACCAATAAAAATAAGTTTAAATACATGATCTATTAAATATTGATAAGCACTAAAGAAAAATAAATCAAGGAAGGAGATTACATAAGATGCCAAAAAAAATCCTTTCCGAGATGGCATCACTTGAGTCAAGACTTGATAGGAGTGAGGAAGACAATTTCAGCAACTGCAAAGGCCCTAAGGTAGGACAACATTTGGAGTGTTTGTAGAACAACAAGAAAGAGTAACTGGAGCTTCTTGCAGACATGTGTCTGCCCTTGTTTCATGGGCTTTCTGCACAGCATGACCCCCAAACACCAGTCTTTGATCCTGCCTCAAACAAAGAAACTGAGACTACCTCCTGCCCCCAAGCCAGAGGTGACATCGATCTCTCATCACTTGCTGAAGGGAGAAACAGAACAGCAAGAAGCAATTGAACATATTGATGAAGTACAAGATGAAATAGACAGACTTAATGAACAAGCCAGTGAGGAGATTTTGAAAGTAGAACAGAAATATAACAAACTCCACCAACGATTTTTTCAAAGAGATTGGAATTGATTGCCAAAATCCCAAATTTGGGGATAACAACATTTGTCAATGATCCACAAGTATCTGTACTGTTTGGAAGGAAGATGAAGAGGCACTGCATTATTTGACAAGAGTTGAAGTGACATAATTTGAAGATACTAAATCAGGTTACAGAATAAATTTTTATTTTGATGAAAACCCTTACTTTGAAAATAAAGTTCTCTCCAAAGAATTTCATCTGCATGAGAGTGGTGATCCATCTTCAAAGTCCACTGAAATCAAATGGAAATCTGGAAAGGATCTGACGAGACGTTCAAGTCAAACACAGAATAAAGCCAGCAGGAAGAGACAGCCTGAGAAACCAGAGAGCTTGTGCATCTGGTTTACTGACCATTCTGATGAAGGTGCAGATGAGTTAGGAGAGGTCATCGAAGATGATATTTGGCCAAATCCATTACAGTACTATTTGGTTCCTGATATGGATGATGAAGAAGGGGAAGGAGAAGACAATGATGATGAAGGATTGGAAGATACTGATGAAGGAGATGAGGATGAAGGTGAAGAAGATGAAGATGATGATGAGGGGGAAGAAAAAGATGATGAAGGAGAAGATGACTAATGAAACACTGATGGATTCCAACCTTCCTTTTTGAATTTTCTCTAGTCCCTGGGAGCAAGCTGCAGTCTTTTTCCCGCCCTCCTCTTGTGCTTATTTGCCCTGTTTTTTGAAGTCTCTTCTCTCTCTTTATACCATGGTTCTCAACTTATTTTGGAGGGAAATACCTTGAGCAGAATACACTGGGAAAAGAACCTCTCCCCCTTTCGATTCCAAATTCATTTTTTTATCATTCTTTTTTTTATTTTATTATGTTACAATCACCATACATTACATCATTAGCTTTTGATGTAGTGTTCCATGATTCATTGTTTGCGTGTAACACCCAGTGCTCCATTCAATACATGCCCTCTTTAATACCCATCACCAGGCTAACCCATCCCCCTACCCCCCTCCCCTCTAGAACCCTCAGTTTGTTTCTCAGAGTCCATAGTCTCTCATGGTTCATCTCCCCCTGTGATTTACCCCCCTTCATTTTTCCCTTCCTACTATCTTCTGTTTTTTAACATATAATGTATTATGTTTCAGAGGTACAGGTCTGTGATTCAACAGTCTTGCACAATTCACAGTGCGTACCAGAGCACATACCCTCTCCAGGGTCTATCACCCAGCCACCCCATCCCTCCCCCCCACCCCCCACTCCAGCAACCCTCAGTTTGTTTCCTGAGATTAAGAATTCCTCATATCAGTGAGGTCATATGAT
>NW_027765354.1:0-296 GCF_054177405.1 Leptonychotes weddellii
ACCAGACTCTTGCCCTCCTCCTCTTGGGGAGGAAAAAGGAGGACTCAAGCCTTCCCCTCTTTGAGGACCGGAAGGACCAGAAGAGACCTCCCAAGTGAAGGGGGAGCCCTACGCCTCATCCTACCAACCTCCTGTCGTCAGACCGGCCTGTAGATCACCTTCAAAGACCATGCAGACCCAGAAATTCTACAGAAAGCCAAGCTGCTCTGCCCCTGCCCATGTTGCTGCCCCAGGAACATCACTAGCCTTCTGCCACAGCAGTGTCCCTTGGGTTCTGGCCATCGCCATGAGTGGTG
>NW_027765355.1:0-296 GCF_054177405.1 Leptonychotes weddellii
CGGGGAAAGGACTTTAGGGCACACCCCAGACTGAAACCCTGAGTGGCGGGGCCACATGTGTGAACTGGGGGTAGATGGCGGTTTTAGGAGCACAAAGGGCAGAGACGTGTTGGAACCTGGAGGCAGGACTGGGAGCACTGAAGAGGAGGGCACAATCCAGGACGCTCCAGTTTATAGCAGCACAGACAGAAACAGAGACCCTGTGGCCTGGAGAGCTCACTGAAGAACACTGCAATCTCTCTGCTCTGAGGCAGAAGGTTGGAAATGGTCTCTTCTGCTCTGACTCTTGGAAGAGA
>NW_027765356.1:0-296 GCF_054177405.1 Leptonychotes weddellii
ACCTGATAAGATAGGAACTCTTACTATCCCCATTTTTCAGATGAAAAGACTGAGGTTCGGAGATGTCACGTAACTGGCCCGAAGTCACAGAGCCTGTGTCACCCTGCCTCCCATGAGTGTGTGGTTTCCAGGCTGTACCTGGCTTTGCTATCTAGCAGCTTTGTGACCTTGAGCAAGTCCATTTGCCTCTCTGAGCCCACCTACCTCGTCTATAAAATGGGGCTGATAGTCTTCACCTACCTCACCGGCTGCTGTGGGGCTTCGACAAGATAGGAAATGGAAAGGCGCTTGGTAAG
>NW_027765357.1:0-296 GCF_054177405.1 Leptonychotes weddellii
CGGGGAAAGGACTTTAGGGCACACCCCAGACTGAAACCCTGAGTGGCGGGGCCACATGTGTGAACTGGGGGTAGATGGCGGTTTTAGGAGCACAAAGGGCAGAGACGTGTTGGAACCTGGAGGCAGGACTGGGAGCACTGAAGAGGAGGGCACAATCCAGGACGCTCCAGTTTATAGCAGCACAGACAGAAACAGAGACACTGTGGCCTGGAGAGCTCACTGAAGAACACTGCAATCTCTCTGCTCTGAGGCAGAAGGTTGGAAATGGTCTCTTCTGCTCTGACTCTTGGAAGAGA
>NW_027765358.1:0-296 GCF_054177405.1 Leptonychotes weddellii
AACTTAAAAGGTAGAAATGGTCTTTTGTTTAAATATGAGGAAAAAATTAGAATTCAGTCCAGTAAGGATGAGTATTAAAGAAAAAAAACCAGACAATCTAGAATAAAACGTTTTATTATTAAAATAAAAAACTTTGTATAAAAGCATTACAGATCAAAAGCTCTATTTACACTTACTGATTCAATATCCAATTAGGCATAAAACACTGAACAGGCACAGCAAAAGGCTGCACATGCAAAGAAAATGGACACACAAACACTTAAGATTCCACCTCTACAAAACGATTTGATTAATAC
>NW_027765359.1:0-296 GCF_054177405.1 Leptonychotes weddellii
AACTTAAAAGGTAGAAATGGTCTTTTGTTTAAATATGAGGAAAAAATTAGAATTCAGTCCAGTAAGGATGAGTATTAAAGAAAAAAAACCAGACAAGCTAGAATAAAACGTTTTATTATTAAAATAAAAAACTTTGTATAAAAGCATTACAGATCAAAAGCTCTATTTACACTTACTGATTCAATATCCAATTAGGCATCAAACACTGAACAGGCACAGCAAAAGGCTGCACATGCAAAGAAAATGGACACACAAACACTTAAGATTCCACCTCTACAAAACGATTTGATTAATAC
>NW_027765360.1:0-296 GCF_054177405.1 Leptonychotes weddellii
CAGTCCTGCCTCCAGGTCGGGGCACGTCTCTGCCCTTTGTGCTTCTAAAACCACCAACCGCTCCCAGTTCGCGCGCACACGCGCAACTCCGCCGCTGGGGGTCCTGTCCCGGGGACTGCAGTTCGCGTGTGCATGACTGTCGCTCTGGTTTTCTGTCCGGGCGGCTGCGGTTCTTGTGCGCGCTACCCCGCCGGTCTGGTCCTCCACCCCGAGGGCTGCCCTAAAGTCCTTTCCCGAGGCTACCAGTCTGCGAGTCTCTGCCCATCCGCAGCGCGCGAGGCTGTCACTCACCGGAG
>NW_027765361.1:0-296 GCF_054177405.1 Leptonychotes weddellii
TAAGGTTTCCCACTTGTCCTGCCCAATAAGGAGATACCAGCAGAGTCAGCTGAACAGGACATTTTCCCAAGACCTCAGATAAAGAGACCTAGGAATGAAGTTACAGGGACTGGGAATGTCAATATGTGAAGAGAATGAACAGCCAGAGGGACATCAGTTCTTCACAGCAACTCCCTTTAGAGATTGTAATACTTGGCTGTATACCAAGTCTGGTATGAGGGGATGATTTTTTCCCATGAGGCCTGTCAGGTAAAGCCTTGTAATTGCCTATGGTCAGGCCTGAAAAATTACACTTA
>NW_027765362.1:0-296 GCF_054177405.1 Leptonychotes weddellii
TAACATATACCGGACTTACAATACAGAGATAGGTAGATGAATGGATCATAACAGAAAGCCCAGAAACAAACTTACACATATACGGAACTATAGATAAATAGATAGATAGATAGATAGATGATAGATAAAGAGATAGATAGATAGCTAATAGATAGATAGATGATTGATAGATAGATATATGTATTTTAAAAATATCTTTTTTTTTTTTTTTTTAAAGATTTTTTTATTTATTCATTTGAGACACAGAGATACAGAGAGAGAGAGAGCGAGCATGAGCAGGGAGAGAGGCAGAGGGA
>NW_027765363.1:0-296 GCF_054177405.1 Leptonychotes weddellii
CACTCGCCGACACTCGCACCCACTGAGCCAGGCCCGGGGCCCAGGAGGAGGAGCTGCGGATCCCTGCGGCCGCCGCCACCTCCTTCCTTCTGGAGGCACCAGGCCAGCAGAGGGCGCCCGAGGCCCCTTCCCTCCAGGCCCAGCCGCCACTGGAGGGGGAGCATGGGGTCAGCACCCTCCCTCCCAAGCTAGGTCCCCTTTGTTCCCCAGCCCCGGAGGAGGCCACTGCGCCTGGGGACCGCTTGGCCACAGAGTCCTCGGGGCCCTGCTTGGTCTCGCTCCTCTTGGCCCTGGAG
>NW_027765364.1:0-3972 GCF_054177405.1 Leptonychotes weddellii
TTAAATTGCCAGTATTATTCTCTTTTCTCTTCAGTAGGCACTTTCCCAGGGAAATAGGGTTGTTAAATTTAGCAAAAATTAATGCAGGATATGTAGCTAAATTTGAATTTCAGATATGCAGTGAATAGTTTTTTGTTTTTTTAGTATTACTGTGTCCCATGCAATATTTGGAACATACTTAAAAATTATTTTTGTCTCTTTGATGTTCAAATTTAACTGCACTTACTATATTTTATCTGACATTCCTGCAGGAAAAGAACTTTACGCAAAGATGGAGAGTGGAGCTTAGTGTCCTGCACCTGGGAAGAGGGATGGCAGGACGTCTTCAAGGTAAGAAGACGAAAAAATTACTTCTCCAACATTCTTTACCATGTTGTGCTAAAGGAAGAATTTCTCTTTTGGCGGATAGAAAGTAGCTGCTGGGAAAGGAAACCCATTAAACTATTTCAGGAGCTATTTAGAGTTATTTTAGAAAAGTGTTTACCACAGCTGTTACCTGGGCCTGACCCGCCTCAACCAGACCTAGTTTGTGGGGAGGGGTATGAAGGGGTAAAATGGGAGTGAATGGGTGGAGCAGGTGGGTAATTAAGCATGGTTGGGGGGTCTTGGAGATGCAAAGGGAGAAGCAAATGCCCTCGGTACTAAAAGCAACATGAAGAGACTGGCCTTTTCCCCACATTGCCCTTAAAAGACATAAAACTGTGAGCCTATTCAGGTGCTAATAAAACTGAAAATATGCCTGTCCAAGCCAGTGCCAATTTCCTATTACTGCCTCTAGGCCCAAGCTCTAGTCCTAAACGGACTACTCAAGATCTGTTTCCAATGAGCTTGCTGCATGCCTAGGTCTAATGCAGTAATTTAGGAAACACCATAAAAAGCATCCTGAGGCTTTCACCAGTGGAAATCCCATAATCTGATAAGTCTCCTTTCCCTGGGAAATGTTGGCTGCTGCCTTACTTAAACTCTGTCACCAGCAATGTGCAGGGTCTCCAGCTCAGTGGCAGGGTTCTCTTCCCCTCCCACTCCAGTCCCCTGCCCAGCCCCTACACTGCACCCCCGCCCCCCCCGCCCGGATGAGAGCGGCTGGTCAAGCTCAGAAGTTCACCAGGGTGCCCTGGAAGGGCCCTTGAATCCCACGTGGAAACTGCTGCTACCACCTGGGAACTGCCTATCATTGGAGCACCATGCCCTTCAGGGCGCTTTTAATTTCAAACAAGGGTTTTCCTCTGTGTGCTCCTGTTTACCATTTCTCTTTAGACATCCTCTCTGTTTTTCCACCTGCTTCTGCTAGTTCCCTTGGAAGCCCTAACTTTTAAGTGATTTGCTCCCACCATGTGTGTTGACATGTGTTGATGATGCAGGTAGGCCAGGTCTGAGGACCCAGAGGGGGTCCCGCAGGACCAGCCAAGAGGGTCCTTGGCTATATGCAGGGTAGAAATCAAACACAAGCCAGTTGGAAGTGAGAGCAGAGCTTATTGAAGGTGTAAAGAGAGTGCAGATACATACTGTCTGGGAGACAGAAAGGAAAGGAGAGAGCGTTTCATCTTTGCTTGGGGTCTCGGGTCTCTATTGAGGATTGTGGTCTGGTCTGCATGTCTTCTCAGGGATCCAGGAACCAGTTAGAACAAGGACAAGGGTCTAGGTATCTGCGATAAGTCACTTATTCCTTGGAGCCAGGGGTCTTGGCGTTGAGATGTCTAACACTGGTGGTCTGGAATATGCATGTGATGGCTTTGTCCCGTCATTCTTCCCTGGTCCTTCCTTCGATGTTATCTACTATGCTGGAAGACTCTAAAGAAATCATTAACTTCTTGTCCCTTACTAAGAGGACATACTCTCTTTGCACTGTGAGGCATGTGTAAAGTGGGGGTGCAGGTCCTCGAAAGAATAGAAGCAGGAAAAGGAGCAAAAAGCAGATTTTTATGGAGTCCTTCAGCTTCCCTGTCTCATTGACATCTAACCTTCAGAATAGTCCTTGAAAAGCATTCCTACTGTGGAGAGGCCCCTCAGGCATTGTGGGTAGTAGAAAGAACATAGGATCTTGAGGCAGAAAACCTGAACTCTAGCACTAGCTTTCTCCCTTACTCCCTACATGACCGCAGATGAGCTATTTAATTAACCTCTTCAGATTTCCTGCCTGTCAAAATGGATAGGGTTCTTCCGGCTTACCTCATAGCTTTGTTACATGGAAGAAATGGAAGGAAATGAGAGTGGTTTGTAAACTATAAACCTGCTGTGCCAATAATAGCAAACATTTCTCAGTATCCATCATGTGCTAGGCATTGAGTTTAGATGCTTATCTGTTGAATTCTCACAGTAACCTCACATGGTAAATACTGTCATTCCCATCTTACAGATAATCATACTGAGGCCCAGAGAGCTTAAGTATCTTGCCAAAGCATCGTAACAGTAGTAAATGGTGGCCCTGGGATTTGAACCCAAGTCACCTGGCAGCCATGCCTACCTACCACTCTGCTGAGCTACTTCCTGGTGTAATTAATGGATTAAAGTCAATGTTCAAAATTGAGGATACAGATAACTCTTTTCCTAGCTTCACTGGTGCCCTCACCTTGGGCTCTCTTCTGTGACCTTTTCCTTTTGTGCCCTTAACTGTAGGTCCCATGGTGAGGCCAACTTGGAGGAATCAGAACCACTCACTGCTAACTAGGTCTTGTCTGTGTCTACATTTTACATTTCAGGGGGCAGATCTAGCTAACAGCATATCCCAGATTGCATACTAGTGAGGTATGCGTAACAGTCCTGCTTTTCTACGACTGACAACAAAGCAGAAACAACTGAAGACATCTATGGCTGGGAAATATCAGATGTGCCAGTGGTAGCTTCGTGTAGCGTGGGATTTCTCAGAGGCCCATCTAATACAGACACATTCTTAAGGAAAAGAATTCTCGTGGATTTTGAAGCTCACTTCCTTGGAACCCCAGTTTGAGAAATGCCAATGTGTGATAGACAAAACAGTGCTGAACCCGCACTCAGGAAATCCAGGTTCTCATCCTGCCATCGCCATGACCCAGGGCATTATTGTTGCCTCAACTGTAAAATGAGATAGGCCAGATCAGTGCTCCCAGGGGCCACAAGCCCAGCGGGGGCAGGCAGGTGACCTAAATCAGTGTCCAGACCTGGTGAAAGGCAATAGTGAGTAGGAACGACCTCAGTTCACTGTGGCCGTGAGGGATTGCAGGCACTGTCTGTCCTCATCTTCTGAGTTGTTAAAAGGAGCCTGACATTCATGACTTGATACAAAAATCTGTTGATTCTAGGGGCGCCTGGGTGGCTCAGTCGGAGAAGCGTCTGCCTTTGGCTCAGGTCATGATCCCAGGGTCCTGGGTTCGAGCCCCGCATCGGGCTCCCTGCTCGGCGGGAAGCCTGGTTCTCCCTCTTCCACTCCCCCTGCTTGTGTTCCCTCTCTCGCTATGTCTCTCCCTGTCAAAGAAATAAATAAAATCTTTTTTAAAAAATGTATTGATTAGGGGCGCCTGGGTGGCTCAGTCGTTAAGCGTCTGCCTTCAGCTCAGGTCATAATCTCAGGGTCCTGGGATCGAGCCCCACATCAGGCTCCCTGCTCGGGGGAAGCCTGTTTCTCCCTCTCCCACTCCCCCTCCATGAGCCAGAGCCATGGCTCAAAGACTGGGTCGAGATCCTGAACAAGATCAAGGGTTTTCAGGCTCTTTCCACTGAAGAGTTCCACAGAGCTTTTGTGAGGGTTCTGGGGATGTCAGGGGAGGCCAACTCGTCCCCCATTTCAACCAGAACAGCTCTATCTGCTTTTCTAGTGACATTCCACAGATTTAAGAGTACTTCCATGGCATGGAACTAGAGGGTATTATGCTGAGCGAAATAAGTCAATCAGAGAAAGACATGTATCATATGATCTCACTGATAATGAGGATTTCTTAATCTCAGGAAACAAACTGAGGGTTGCTGGAGTGCTGGGGGGTGGGAGGGATGGGGTGG
>NW_027765365.1:0-296 GCF_054177405.1 Leptonychotes weddellii
CTGTTCAAAAAAGAGCTTCGACACAGTGACAGCAAAGCATAAAAGCAAGCGCGGGTCCCTTCTGAGCGCAGGACCTTTGTCAGCGCACAGGTCGCAAGTCCTCGGAGCTGGGCCTGTTTCGGGGGTTTGGTTTAATGAGCATTTACTAAGCACCCGCTGCTCTGCTCTCTGCTCTACGGGCTCTGACACCTCGGAGCTCCGGTCTCAGTCACTCAGAGACATGGAGGCGAGGCGCTCCAGTATGAGCACCCGAATATGAAAGTGGGACAGGGCCACCTCTCACCCTGGCCCTCCAA
>NW_027765366.1:0-296 GCF_054177405.1 Leptonychotes weddellii
AACTTAAAAGGTAGAAATGGTCTTTTGTTTAAATATGAGGAAAAAATTAGAATTCAGTCCAGTAAGGATGAGTATTAAAGAAAAAAAACCAGACAATCTAGAATAAAACGTTTTATTATTAAAATAAAAAACTTTGTATAAAAGCATTACAGATCAAAAGCTCTATTTACACTTACTGATTCAATATCCAATTAGGCATCAAACACTGAACAGGCACAGCAAAAGGCTGCACATGCAAAGAAAATGGACACACAAACACTTAAGATTCCACCTCTACAAAACGATTTGATTAATAC
>NW_027765367.1:0-296 GCF_054177405.1 Leptonychotes weddellii
AACTTAAAAGGTAGAAATGGTCTTTTGTTTAAATATGAGGAAAAAATTAGAATTCAGTCCAGTAAGGATGAGTATTAAAGAAAAAAAACCAGACAAGCTAGAATAAAACGTTTTATTATTAAAATAAAAAACTTTGTATAAAAGCATTACAGATCAAAAGCTCTATTTACACTTACTGATTCAATATCCAATTAGGCATAAAACACTGAACAGGCACAGCAAAAGGCTGCACATGCAAAGAAAATGGACACACAAACACTTAAGATTCCACCTCTACAAAACGATTTGATTAATAC
>NW_027765368.1:0-296 GCF_054177405.1 Leptonychotes weddellii
AGGATAATGAGATAATACATAGTCAGCACATACAATACCACAATTCTTTACATTAGCAGACGCCATCATGGTTATGCTGCATAATACAGAAGCTCCTGATACTATACTGCAGTGATTTGGACATTAGACTTTTATAGAAAAGGGCAATCAGAAAATGCTCAGACAACTTCTTCCTGAGCCTTAGCCACCTCCCCTTTTCAAGCAGTATAGCTCTCCAAAGGTAGTACTGCCCCTGAAACTTTCAAAGGGGATATGATGTGTACACATCCTATGTAAAATTGTGTGCTATGGGGAGA
>NW_027765369.1:0-296 GCF_054177405.1 Leptonychotes weddellii
ATGAGGAGTGACATTTGGCAATGTCTGGAGACATTTTTGGTTGTCACAAAATGGGGTGTGAAGGTCGAGGTGCTGCTAGCCTCTCATCGGTAGAGGGCAAGAACGCCATTAAACATCCCCCACAGAGCAGGGCGGCCCCCCAACAAAGGAGTATCAGGCCCCAAATGTGAACAATGGTCAGGCTGAGAACACTGCTCTGCTCTATGCTCCTCTGAGTCCAAGTTAGTGTTAAGTACTGAGTGAACAGTACCAGAAGAGAGAAAGGAATTATCTTTGATAGAAGCTATCCTCAATTG
>NW_027765370.1:0-296 GCF_054177405.1 Leptonychotes weddellii
AGAGACACAGCGAGAGAGGGAACACAAGCAGGGGGAGTGGGAGAGGGAGAAGCAGGCTTCCCGCAGAGCAGGGAGCCCGATCCGGGGCTCGATCCCAGGACCCTGGGATCGTGACCTGAGCCGAAGGCAGATGCTTCACGACTTGCCCAGGCAAGCCACCCAGGCACCCCTGTAATATTGTTTTAGTCAGTATTTTTTTAACTTTTATTCAAATATAATTTATTTCTGGCTAAAGACAAGTGTACCTCAGTTAGGTCTAACATTCTGTAACATATGTTTGAAGGTCACTTGTGTAG
>NW_027765371.1:0-296 GCF_054177405.1 Leptonychotes weddellii
AATTAAATCTCAGTAAAATTGGAAAAGGAATTTTAATTAAACAATTTTAAATGTTTTTCAAATTGTTCAGCTTTCTAAGTTAAGCTAAGTCTCCCCCTCCCACCCCCGGAATCTCTGACAAACACCAATCAATTCTTTCTATGAGCTTGTTTAAGATTCCACATATAGGAGGGGCGCCTGGGTGGCTCAGTCGTTAAGCGTCTGCCTTCGGCTCAGGTCATGATCCCAGAGTCCTGGGATCGAGCCCCGCATCAGGCTCCCTGCTCCGCGGGAAGCCTGCTTCTCCCTCTCCCACT
>NW_027765372.1:0-296 GCF_054177405.1 Leptonychotes weddellii
GTTCTTGAGATTTAGACATAACATCACTTGCATTTTACACACATGCTTTGTTATAAATAGTAGAAATATCCTCTCTAGAAGGACACACATGGTTATTGGAATCAGAGACCTGAAAATAGTTCCAGCTGCAGCACCTACTCTGTGTTCTGTCAGACAGGTTAACCTCTATCTTACAAATGTCCTCATCTGCAACCTCCTAGGGTTTGTGTGAATCATATAAGACAAGAGCTTTAAAGTCTTCAGCCCAGTGCCTAATGCCTACAAAACAACAAATATGAGACATTTTAAATAGCATA
>NW_027765373.1:0-296 GCF_054177405.1 Leptonychotes weddellii
AAAAATTGAGACCTTAAATGTCAAATCTGAGTGTTGTGGTTCAGATCCATTTGTACTAGCTAAACTAAGACTTCCTTAAATTTCCTATTTTTAAAACGATGAATTATTGGGCTTCTTCAAATCAAATCATAAACAAAGAGATATTCTTGGGGTTAAGTGGCCAGTGTTAATGAATGAAAAGTTAAATAATAATACTGAGACTGCCTCAAAAACAATAACCAAAATTAGTTCATTAGGCTCAAAACAGACCATAAAAGAATTTGAAAGAGGAAAATGTAAGATCTGTATTTCTTATA
>NW_027765374.1:0-296 GCF_054177405.1 Leptonychotes weddellii
GGAAGGAAGTACATCTGGCATGGATTCACCCTTTTTTTCTAGATATTTAAAATGCCAGAACTGAAAGGGCTCATTAAATCACAAAATCCAGGGGTTGCAAACTCAAATGTCATCACCTCAATCCCATGCTCCTTTGTCTCCAGGCCAGAGAGCTACACTCTCCAAGGCTTATGCCTCCAGCATACAGCATCCTCCTGTGGGACTTATGCTGTCAAAATGAGAATGAGGCTCAAAACTTGTATTCAGTGGTTGGCAGATGAAAAGTCATGTCCCCACTCCTGGATGCGAGTGAGGAA
>NW_027765375.1:0-3972 GCF_054177405.1 Leptonychotes weddellii
TTTTTTTATCTCAAATAAAATGATGGTGCTTAAAATCCAATTTTTTCTTTTTGTGGACTGCATAGTGATATCTATTTATTTTATGAAAGATTTGGCCAGATTAGGACAGTTGGAATCATGGAAAATTCTTTTTTTTTAATTTTTATTTTTAGA
Organism: Leptonychotes weddellii; assembly: GCF_054177405.1. Taxonomy (NCBI): domain Eukaryota; kingdom Metazoa; phylum Chordata; class Mammalia; order Carnivora; family Phocidae; genus Leptonychotes; species Leptonychotes weddellii. The sequence continues at coordinate 154 of NW_027765375.1, forward strand.
GAGAGAGAGTGTGAGCATGAGTGCGAGCAGTGGGGGGAGGGGCAGAGGGGAAGGAGAGAGAGAATCTTTAGCAGACACCACACTGAGCGTGGAGCCTGCTGTGGGGCTTGATCTCACAACCCTGAGATCATGACCTGAGCAGAAATCAAGAGTCAGACGTTTAATCGACTGAGCCACCAGGCACCCAGAAAATTCTCTATCTTAAGCATTAAGATACTTAGTTATTTCCTGAGGAATAAATGTATTAAAGATATGGGGGGGCGCTGAGTGGCTCAGTCAGAGCAGAACCTGCTTCCCCCTCTGTCTGCTGCTCCCCCTGCTTGTGCGCTCTCTCTCTCTCTGACAAATAAATAAAATCTTTTTTTAAAAATGATATGCTGAGGACATTTGACAGCTCTATGAAATTTCACTTTGAGACACACAATCAACAACTGGGGCATGTTCATAGAATCTGATATAAATTTGGGCTTCTTCAGCATGTGGACTATATAAAGGTAGGTTACTAGCTGAGCTCAACCAGAGAATTAGTGTATATAGAAAAAAAGTCTGAGAACTTGGTCATAGGACACTCCAGTAATTAGAATTTAGGAAATAAGAGGACCCAACAAAGGAGATATTATAGCTGCTTGTTTGTCAAATCAACTTTTGCCCGGCATATATATTTTCCAATCTTTTACTTTGAGCCCACCTATGTTTTCATGTTGAAGTTAGTTTCTTTTAGTTGCCATATAGTCGGCTCTTGTTTATGTATCCATTCTGCCATTTTCAGTCTTTTAACTGAAATATTTAAGCCATTTACACTTAAAATAATTATTGATAGATTAGGGGCTGTGTCAGCCATTTTATTATTTGTCTTCCATTTCTTTCCTCTATTTCTCACTCCCATTCTTTTTTTGGCCGTGCCTGCGGACTTTTGGAACATTTTAAAATAATTTTATTTTGATATGTCTTTGTTGTTTTGGAGCATTTCTCTTTGTATAGCTTTATCCGTGGTTGCTCAAGGTATTAAGATGCACATAATGCTTGTCACCTTCCCCCCACCCCCGTTTTGACATCTTACCACTTCAAGTGAAATGAGGAAACCTTACTTCCACTTAGGTCCATTCACCCTTCCACATTTTATTTTATTTTATTTTATTTATTTATTGATAGAAAGAGAGAGAGAGAGTGAGTGGAGTGGCAGAAGGAGAGGGAGAGAGAAAATCTTAAGCAGACTCCACACCCAGTTTGGAGCCTGACACAGGGCTCAATCTCACAGCTCTGAGATCATGACCTGAGCTAAAGTCAAGAGTGGACACTTAACCAACTGACTGAGCCTCCCAGGCGCCCCTACCTTCCCCACATTTCAAACATATGTTTCTTAAGTATTTCTTCTACATATACTGAACACCATATCAAATGATATGTTTCACAAACATCAAACATAACAAACTCCTTAGGAAAAAAGAGGCCATTATATTTACCCTTATTTTTTCAGTCCATTGTTTGTTTGTTTTTTCCTTCATGAAGTCTCAATCCTCTCTCTGTTATCTTTTCCCTGATATTTGAAGAATTCCTTTAGCAATCCTTTAAAGATAGATCTGCTGGAGATAAATGTTCTGTTTTCCTTTGTCTCAGAATATCTTCTTTTCTCCCTTAAACCCTAGAGGATAGAATCACGGTATATAGCATTCAGGGCTGACGGTTCTTTTCTTCCAGCACTTGAAAAATGTTGTCACTTCTTTCTGGCTTGATGGTCACAGATGAGAACCCCACTAACATTTGAATCCTTTTGCCCTTAGAGGTTTGCATAATTTCTATGTCGCTGCTTTTGAGATTTTTTTCTTTCTCTTTAGCTTTCCTCAGTTGAATGTGGCTTATCTTGGCATGAATTTCTTTGGGTTTGTCCTGTTTGGCTTTTTCAATATGAATGTTTATGCCTTGTGCCCAATATGGGAAATTTTCAGTCAGTATTTTTAGAAGTTTTTTTGGTTTTGTTTTTAGTCTATTTTCAAAGTGAGTAATTTGTATTCTGTATGCAAGTTTATTTATCCTTCTGTCATCTGTAATCCATGATTGAGCCCATCCAGTGAGGTTTTTGTTTTAAATTCCATTATATTTTTTAGTTCTATAATTCCCACTGGAATTTTTAAAACCATCGTCAAATAATTCCAGTATCTGTGTCAAAGAAGTGTTGTGATCTGTTGATTGTCTTTTCTCTTTTGAGATTTTCCTGGTCCTTGGTATGATGAGTGATTTCCAATTGTGTTCTAGACATTTCAGGTGTTGTGCTAAGATTCTGGATTTTATTGAAATCTCTTATTTACCAGGCCTCCACTACTGCAGAGTGCAAGTCCAGGCTTCCCACTTGGCCTCCACTGACACCATGGAAAGGGGAGAGGTGTCTTGTTTCCTGACTGTGGATAGAAGTCTAGGTTCCACCCTTGACCTCTGTTGATCACTGTTGGTCTCTGATCAAGGTGGGGAGAGAGTTGGTCAAGGTTTCTTCTGTTTTTCAGGAGTAATTCAACTATTGTAAAAAGAAATATTTCTGTCTTCCTAGAATACTCCTTTCCTGAGCCTTTGGCTAACGAGAGCAGACAATTCTTGGAACTTTTTTTTTTCCCTGAACTTGATATCATTTCTGGGTTCCAGTCTTCTTCAGTGCCCAGTCCAGGATCCATAGGAGGCAACATGAAAACCCAAACAACTCACTGCAGTATAATTCCTTGAATACCAAGCCTCTGATCAGATCGACGTCTTCTCTACATCCTTCACCATCTCTTTTGTTGGTTGTTATATTTTTAGTGATACTGAGCAGAAGGAATAAGCAGAAAGGTCTCTACCTCATCTTGTCCAGAACAGGAAGCCAGCAATTCTCTTTCCCATTATACAAATGTGTAATTCTTTGACTTTAATTAAAGAAGTTGATGTTCCCTTTATAAAGTAAATGAAAATCAATAAGCAATAACTAGAGATCCAATAGACACTGCAGTATGTTGTATGTAACAAGAAAGTTTCTTTGTTTCCATTAGCTATCCATCTGTCCAGTATTTATTCAGTAAGAAAAACATTTTTTAACACCAGAATACGTAAAGCAGATATATTTGTTAATGCTTCATGTGTGTTTTCATGTGGGATAAAAGGAAAGCCTTAGAATTGTAATTCTCAGTTTAAATGATTAAAATTTCTTCAATGGGGGTGCGTGGGTGGCTCAGTTGGCTAAGCGTCTGCCTTTGGCTCAGGTCATGATCCCAGGGCTCTCTGCTCAGTGGGGAATCTGCTTCTCCCTTTGCCTCTCCCTCTGGGCTCGTGCTCTCTCTCTCGCTGACTCTCTCTCTCTCAAATAAATAAATATTTATTTATTTGTCAGAGAGAGAGAGGGAGAGCACAAGCAGGGGAAGCATCAGGCAGAGGGAGAAGCAGGCTCCCTGCTGAGCAAGGAGCACAATGTGGGACTCGATCCCAGGACCCCGGGATCATGACCCGAGCTGAAAGCAGATGCTTAACCGACTAAGCCACCCAGGCATCCCAAATAAAATCTTTAAAAAATAAAATAAAATAAAATTTCTTCAGTGAATCCTTTCTGTCAACAGAAATCACAGGTCTTGATATTGAGTATTGTGCTATATTTTTATTTACTTTATTTTAACCTGTTTTTCTTTGGTTTTTCAATAAATCAAATAAATATTTTTTTTTTTAGATCCTAAAGGAAAATGTGGGCCTCCTCCACCTATTGACAATGGAGACATTACCTCATTCCCATCATCAACATATGCTCCAGAATCATCAGTAGAGTACAAATGCCAGTCCTTCTATGTACTTCAGGGATACAGGACC
>NW_027765376.1:0-296 GCF_054177405.1 Leptonychotes weddellii
GACCTGAGCTGAAGGCAGACGCTTAACCATCTGAGCCACCCAGGCACCCTCTCTCTCTCTAATTTAAAGAATTAGAAATTGAGGGGCACCTGGGTAACTCAGTCATTATGCGTCTGCCTTCAGCTCAGGTCATGATCTCAGGGTCCTGGGATCGAGTCCCGCATCGGGCTCCCTGCTCTGCAGGAAGCCTGCTTCTCCCTCTCCTGCTCCCACTGCTTGTGTTCCCTTCTCACTGTATCTCTCTCTGTCAAATAAATAAGTAAAATCTTTAAAAAAAAAAAAGAATTAGACATTGA
>NW_027765377.1:0-296 GCF_054177405.1 Leptonychotes weddellii
CCCCCTGAGGTATATATATATATAAAAATTGGAATCAGGAGGGACGCCCGGGCCGCTCAGTGGGTTGAGTGTTGGACTCTTGATCTTGGCTCAGGTCATGGTCTCAGAGTCCTGACATGCAGCCCCACATCGGGCTCTGTGCTTGGTGTGGAGCCTATTTATGATTCTCTCTCTCTCCCTCTGCCCTTCCCCTCCCCCCAAAAAAATATCTGGATACAGGAGACAAACCAGGAAGTTGTTATACTAATCAAACTGAGGTATGTGACGGATGCTGAACATAAGAAGGGGCACGATGA
>NW_027765378.1:0-296 GCF_054177405.1 Leptonychotes weddellii
AGGAATTTTTTTAGGGACGCCTCAGTGGCTCAGTCAGTTAAGCGGCTGCCTTTGGTTCAATCAGGTCATGATCCCAGGGTCCTAGGATCGAGTCCCGCATCGGGCTCCTTGCTCATTGAGGAGCCTGCTTCTCCCTCTGCCTTCTGCCTGCTCTGCCTTCAGCTCCTCCTGCTTGTGCTCTCTCTCTCTCTCTCTCTCTGTCAAATAAATAAAATCTTTTTTTTATTATGTTAATCACCATACATCATTAGTTTTTGATGTAGTGTTCCATAATTCATTGTTTGCGTATAACAGCC
>NW_027765379.1:0-296 GCF_054177405.1 Leptonychotes weddellii
CACATGATGAGGTGACAATCCACTACTAAAAAAATAAAGAAAAATTCCCAGGAAACTACATTTTATATTTAAACCTGTGCCAATGGCAAATGCCTTCCAGGAGTAATTTAATAGAAGAATATGGATTGTTTGCTGAATTTCATTATTCTTATTACAAGGGACATAACTTCCTCTTAATTTGGGGGTAGTATTACATTCCAAAGTTTCAGGAATTTATTTTCTTAATATAGAATAAGATAAGCTTTCTGAACATATCCTACTTCTTCCTGTTACCAGGAATTGATAGCAAAAAAAAG
>NW_027765380.1:0-296 GCF_054177405.1 Leptonychotes weddellii
CACATGATGAGGTGACAATCCACTACTAAAAAAATAAAGAAAAATTCCCAGGAAACTACATTTTATATTTAAACCTGTGCCAATGGCAAATGCCTTTCAGGAGTAATTTAATAGAAGAATATGGATTGTTTGCTGAATTTCATTATTCTTATTACAAGGGACATAACTTCCTCTTAATTTGGGGGTAGTATTACATTCCGAAGTTTCAGGAATTTATTTTCTTAATATAGAATAAGATAAGCTTTCTGAACATATCCTACTTCTCCCTGTTACCAGGAATTGATAGCAAAAAAAAG
>NW_027765381.1:0-296 GCF_054177405.1 Leptonychotes weddellii
AGGGAGAAGCAGACTCCCTGCCGAGCAGGGAGCCCGATGCGGGACTCGATCCCGGGACCCTGGGATCATGACCTGAGCCGAAGGCAGACGCTTAACTGACTGAGCCACCCAGGTGCCCGCATTACATCTTTTATTTTCTCCAAGATTCTTTTCAAATTTTTCTGGTGCATTTTCTCTTTGTGGTCCAGATTATGTACATCGATCTGTCCTTAAGTTCACTGATTCTATCATCTCTCTACTACGGGTCAAAGCTAACCAGATTTTTATTTCCTTTTTTTTAAATTTCTGTTATTATA
>NW_027765382.1:0-296 GCF_054177405.1 Leptonychotes weddellii
ATCTCTGAGGAGCTCTTATGCCTAATGCAAAATATATAATCCCCCCCACCAGCACACACATATTTATTTCCATATGCTCTGTCTAATAATGAAAGATATACTTGGGTTTTTCATAAAATTTGTAGGTTAACATATGTTGTAACTGTATTTTAGAAATACACAGATCACAGATGTAGTGAAAAAGAAGGGCCATATGCACGCCAATGTTCACAGCAGCAATGTCCACAATAGCCGAACTGTGGAAGGAGCCAAGATCTCCTTCAACAGATGAATGGATAAAGAAGATGTGGTTCAAA
>NW_027765383.1:0-296 GCF_054177405.1 Leptonychotes weddellii
AAAAAAAATAAAGAAAGAAAAACCTTTAATAACCACCTATTACACTTAGGGCAGGATTGCAAATTATGACAGTGACTTACAGGACCCTGATATTGTCTGACATATGCATATCCCTCCACGTACATTTGACCCCATGCTTTCTTTCTCCTCAACCAGTGATGCCAGCTCATTTAAGTTTTTTGGTTTCACCAAACTTTCTTCTTCCATAAAGCATTTTACCTTTGTGTATTCCCACTATCTGAAATGTCCATAACCTTACTATTATTATTCCTTGTCCTTCAGATCTCAGTTAAATT
>NW_027765384.1:0-296 GCF_054177405.1 Leptonychotes weddellii
AAAAAAATTTATAAATGGAAGAGGGTAAGAATTTCTAGAGTACCATAATGTTCTGTTTCCTGATCTAGCTGCTAGATACATGGGTGTGTTCAATTTTTGAAAATTCAGTAAGCAAAACACTTCATTCTGTAACAGTCCTCCTACCCACTCAACTTTTTTCATGATACAGACTCTTTGAAAAGACCAGACCAGACATTTTGTCTTGTAGAATGCCCACATTCTGACTTTGTTTCCTTATGGTGTCATTTCACTTGCATCTCTAAACCCTGTATTTCCTATAAATTGGAAAATGAATC
>NW_027765385.1:0-296 GCF_054177405.1 Leptonychotes weddellii
AGCTCAGGGGTGTTGCCTGGGGTGCATCCTGGAGACAAGAAAAATGAGCAGGCATTTCAGATGCAAGACAAGTGCCTCCGGGGCTGATGCAAGCAAATCATGGAGACTGGACAGCCCAGAGGTTGGAAGATGCTAAGTAGTAGCCAGGAAGGAGGTAGGACTCGAGCTCCACCAGGAACCCAGAGCAGAAGCAGGAGGCGGACTTCTGATTTGTTACAAGACTAGAGGAGTTATGGGTAGGACATTGTAAAGGGGAGGCTGGGTCTTATTTGAATTCCTGTAGGTACAATGAGATG
>NW_027765386.1:0-296 GCF_054177405.1 Leptonychotes weddellii
AAATTAGAGGCAGTGGAAAGCTCTATAATGGGGAAAGGGGGGATGCCTGCAATGACAGAGAGTTCTAGTCTCGAAGGGGCCTATAAAGTAAGTTTGTGGAAGAGAGCCGTAAATGCTAGGCTCCTGTTCTCTTCTTTTTTTTTTTTTAAAGATTTTTTTTATTTATTTATTTGAGAGAGAATGAGAGAGAGCAAGCACACGAGAGCGGGGAGGGTCAGAGGGAGAAGCAGACTCCCTGCCGAGCAGGGAGCCCGATGCGGGACTCGATCCAGGGACTCCAGGATCATGACCTGAGC
>NW_027765387.1:0-296 GCF_054177405.1 Leptonychotes weddellii
ACTCGGCCCCCGGAGGGCCGCGCGGACGCGTCGCTGGCGGCTCGGGTCTGCGGTCAGAGTGAGGCCCTTCGCCCCCGGGACCAGCAGTGGAGACGCGGCGCCTGGAGCCCGGGGGGCCCGGGGGAGCCCTGCAGGGAGGAGCCCGACACAGTAACCTCCGCGCGCGCCCACAGCTCCCGGCTCTCCTACCCGGGGACCCTGAGAGCAGCTCCCCAGGCGGGCGCCCCCTGGAGGTCACGTGTGAAAGTCAAGTTCAGCCCCTTGGGTAAGAAGGGGAACTCAGACTCAGGGGCCTG
>NW_027765388.1:0-296 GCF_054177405.1 Leptonychotes weddellii
GCCAAGTTTTGGCGCCAGCGCTCTTCTGGTTTTTGTTTTTTTTTTTTTTAAAGATTTTATTTATTTATTTGACAGAGAGAGACACAGCGAGAGAGGTAACACAAGCAGGGGGAGTGGGAGAGGGAGAAGCAGGCTTCCCGCTGAGCAGGGACCCCGATGCGGGGCTCGATCCCAGGACCCCGGGATCATGACCTGAGCCCAAGGCAGACGCTTAACCGACTGAGCCACTCAGGCGCCCCGCTCTTCTGGTTTTAAAAGAAAACGTTGGAAGCACTTATTTTCCTTACCCTAGAAAA
>NW_027765389.1:0-296 GCF_054177405.1 Leptonychotes weddellii
GTCACAAATTCGGCAGGTGGTGATGGAGTTGGAGGTCAAACCTATACATGCTGTCTGTGAAACCTGGGTCATTAACCAAAACTTTCACCATATTAGGTGAATATCTGAATAATCAGAAGGAGTGGAGAGACAGCCCTAGGTAGGGATTATATTGACCCCAGAGAGTGGCTGTTCAGGGAGGATAGAATAATGGAGCATTGTTGAAAATGGGTAGGGGAGATGAGGACCTCTGGAATTTAAGGAGGGATAGTAAAAGAATAAAGGAGCAGACAATCACTCTACAACCCACAACTGGA
>NW_027765390.1:0-296 GCF_054177405.1 Leptonychotes weddellii
AAAAAAAAAAAAAAAAAAACCAGACGTGGAGGGTCCGGTGGTACCGAGCAGACACTCGAGGTGTCGGGCGAGCAACACGACTCTCTAGTTCCAAAACGCAGGAGCCTGCTCACCCTGCCCCCCTGCAACCGCTCTTGGAGGGAATGCTCACTTTCCCGCCCCACGGGGACGTTGTACAGGGAAAAAAAAAAAACAACAACAACAGACGTGGAGGGTCCGGTGGTACCGAGCAGACACTCGAGGTGTCGGGCGAACAACACGACTCTCTAGTTCCAAAACGTGGGCACCACCCCAAA
>NW_027765391.1:0-296 GCF_054177405.1 Leptonychotes weddellii
AAAAACAGACAATGGATATGATAAAAATTTTCAATGCAGACACAGTAGTGTGACCTATGTTTTGGTGCCCTTGGAAGGTGCATGTGGCAAATGATACGGCTGCCTTTGGCATTCTGGCTGGCACTGAAGGAAAGGAAAATCAGAAGTAGGTTTTGGATTTAGAGAATAAAGGAATAGTAGAAGTTGTAGTTAAGATTTTTTTTTTTTTTTATATTTTTCCTTTTTATTTTTTTTCTTTTTTTTTTTCTTTTTCTTTTTTTTATTTGTAGTTAAGATTTTAAAAGAATAGTCTTAAT
>NW_027765392.1:0-296 GCF_054177405.1 Leptonychotes weddellii
AGAGGGTTATCTTGGACCTGGGTCCTGAGCTGGAGAAGAAGGTGTGGATTCCTGCTTTATATGGAAACTCTAAATGACCTCCACATGGGCGGGGAGTTGGGGGGTAATGTTGGGGGGCATCAGAGTTTGGTCTCAGCTTCAGTAATTGTCCAAAATGTGCCAATCAATGTTGGCTTTGGCCTTGCCTCTGGAAGCATGAATTACCATCTGCATATTTCAGTGTGATATCCCTGAACTTGTGGGTGCTCAGTGATGTTGCAATCACGTAGGTTACTCACACACACACACACACACAC
>NW_027765393.1:0-296 GCF_054177405.1 Leptonychotes weddellii
CCCCTCCCACATCCTGTGTCTAGCAGCCAGCCACAAGTCTCTTCTCTGTATCTGAGGTGCCTTTTCCTAAGATTCCTAAGATTCCACATACAAGATAATACAGTGTTCTTTGTGTGTGTGTGTGGTGGTGGGGGCGCTTAATTCACTTAGCATATTGCCTCAAGGTCCATTCATGTTATCTCAACATAATATCCTTCTTTTTTATGCCTGAAAAATATTCCACTGTGCATATATACACCACATTTTAAATTGGGGCACCTGGGTGGCTCAGTTGGTTAAGCATCTGCCTTTGGCTC
>NW_027765394.1:0-296 GCF_054177405.1 Leptonychotes weddellii
GACTCCATGAAAACCACACATCACATCACAACACTCTGGTACCTGGGGATTGAATGTTCTGTCTACACAGACACACACTCACACACACACACTTCATTTACCCACAAACATGCACAGCGGATCTTGCATTTAGCCTCATTTTGCTTCAGAAGGATGTTCATCTGGTCTTGTCATGAACTTACTTTAAGAAATAACACAACTCTGGAGTGGGGGGTGAGGTGGGAGGGATGGGGTGACTGGGTGATAGACACTGGGGAGGGTATGTGCTCTGGTAAGCGCTGTGAATTGTGCAAGAC
>NW_027765395.1:0-296 GCF_054177405.1 Leptonychotes weddellii
GTCATGATCCTGGAGTCCCGGGATCGAGTCCCGCATCGGGGTCCCTGCTCGGCAGGGAGTCTGCTTCTCCCTCTGACCCTCCCCCCTCTCATGCTCTCTCTCTCTATCTCATTCTCTCTCTCAAATAAATAAATAAAATCTTTAAAAAAAAAAAAGAAAAGAATTATGAATATTCGGAGGTGATGAACGTTAACTTATCATGGTAATCATTTTATAGTATATACTTATATCAAATCGGTTTGTTGTACACCTAAAAAAGATACAATGTCAGTTCTATTCCAATAAAACTGAACAAA
>NW_027765396.1:0-3972 GCF_054177405.1 Leptonychotes weddellii
ACCTCTTCCTGAAGCTTCTGGTTACTTTCCCGGCCATCACCTAGTTCTGCCATCCAGATCCATAACAAAGACAGCCCGTGACGTTCCAGAAAAGACTTCAGGCAAGACTGTGAATGTGTGTTCTTCCATGGGGGAAGGGAAGCAGGATGCAGGGTATGGGGGTGGGGATGGGTGGGGTGGGGTGGGGTGGGCAATACCAGACAGAACATTAAAAAGGGTCCACAGAGAGGAATAAAAAGTTTGCTTATATTCACAAGACACCTAGGAACTCTGTGATTAATGCAACTAAAAGTGTACACAAATAATAAATGCTTTAAAGTAAGAGACTGTAACCTTTTTTGATACCTAAATTGTATCCAGTCAACTTGGACTTTATATAAATAGACTTTACAGAAAAACATATAAATATCAATATGTCATTTACAATGAAATTCAATTCTGAAGGACTATGAGGCAAATTACATTCACCATTTTTATTGAAAAACCTAAAACTATAATAGTCTAAATCATTTTCATTTCTTTTTTTTTGAAGATTTTTATTTATTTATTGACAGAGAGAGAGAATGATAGAGAGCATGAGAGAGAGGAGGATCAGAGGGAGAAGCAGACTCCCTGCTGAGCAGGGAGCCCGATGCGGGACTCGATCCCAGGACTCCAGGATCATGACCTGAGCTGAAGGCAGTCACTTAACCAACTGAGCCACCCAGGCGCCCCTCATTTCTCTCTTCTTTTCAGATGCTTGTTCAAAAGGCTTTTTTCTCTTAGTTTTCTTTTAAATCATCCATTTTTTACTGTTCAAGTTCTTATGGCATACTCAATAAACTGGAGGAAATGAGACTGCCATTAAAATTCCTTGCTTCAAGATCCTGTGGTAAAAATGGCCTTGGCATACTAATAATCATGGGGGGGGGGGACTGTATCAAATGTCATGAATTGTTACACAAAAAAATCCCACCATGTTCTTTGACTAGACAGAGAATGCAAACAAGATCTATTAAAAAACTAAATGATGCTGAATTCTTAAGCCATTTTTAAGACTACAAACTTTCAAAGTCATATAGAATTCACAAACTCTTATTTTAAAGAGTAACTCTTCTCAGAGTTATCCCTTCTCCTGTCATCATTCTAGATTGTAGTTTAGATGCCCCACCTCAAATTCAGAAATAAAAAATAAATTGATATCAAGGAACTCACCTGTATAAGCTCAAGACAGGTGAGTTTCTGCTCCAAAGTTTCAATTCTAACCATTAGCCGGGATAAGCTAAGCACCTGGTTTTTATCAGAGAGACCCTCACCATTCTCCATCAGAGCTTCTAGCTCTCCATCCACCTGCCATAGCAAAGAAAAGTATCTGGTTATAAAAACAACAACAAACACACCACTAATCTAAGAATCAAACAACCTAAAAAAGATGCTCAACCTTGCCAGTAATAAGGAAAACACAATTAGACCCACAGTGAGAAATCATGTCATATTTACTAGATCTAGGGGAAAAAATTAAGTCTGATAATATCAAGTCTAGGCAAAGATGTGGATCAAAAGGAATTTTATATACTGTTGATGAAAGTAGAAATTGGTATGATCAATTTGAAAAGCATTTCATTCACTCATCAAATATTTACCAAGTACTTATTATATGTCAAGTATAATCCTAGGTGCTAAAGTCACTGCAATGAACCAAAACAAACAGAAATCTGCCCTTAAAGGAGACAAAGAACAAAATAATGTTAGGTGAAAAGTATGCCAGAAAAAATAAAGCACTGGCTTCAAAAATAAAATATTTGTGCCCCCTATGCCTAGCATTGCACACCTAAGAATAAATCCTAGAGAAACTTCTAGACATACGTATTCACAGAATTATACCAAGCTCACTGAATGACCATTATAACAGCAAAAAACTACTAACAGATGTCTGTGGCCAGGTTGTATAAAGTAGCATTTTCATAAAATGGATTATTATAGCACAGTAAAATGAATCAAGTGCAGCCATATACAAGATTCATCAATCTTATAAACATAATGTCACATGAAAAAAGTTCCAGAAGATTACATGCTGTATGACTGTTTTTATAAACCTCAAAAACAAAATTTTCATAGATGCATGTCTAAAAAATTGATTTTAAAAAGGCATAGAGGTAAGAAACAAAATTCAAAACAGTGGTATCCTCTAGGGGCTAAGCAGGGAGCAGGAAGGAGAGAAGTGCTCACAAGTGGTTCTTTTATAATTATGCCTTGTAACTTACATCTATTCTCTGGATGTTTCAAATATTACATTTATTTGTTTGTTTTAGATTTTATTTATTTATTTGACAGAGAGAGACACAGCAAGAGTGGGAACACAAGCAGGGGGAGTGGGAGAGGGAGAAACAGGCTTTCTGCCGAGCAGGGAGCCCAAAGTGGGGCTCGATCCCAGAACCGTGGGATTATGACCTGAGCCAAAGGCAGATGCTTAACTGACTGAGCCACCCAAGCAGCCCTCAAATATGGGGAAACAACAACAAAAAACCCACCAATGGTTGTTTTCCAGCTGTGTTAGAAAATATATAAAGATGCCTTACAGAACTTACTATTGGGGAGATAAAATTAATTCATTTTCATGAAAACAAACAATGAAGCATTAACTGTAAAATGTTAAAAAAAAAAAAAAAAACTACAAAGGAAGGGAGTGGTTAGAATGAGAGTCACCAGAAGCAGGGTTAGCAAGAGGTAAGATAAAGGAGGGAGTGAAGTAGAGGGAAAATCTCAAACACAGGGAAATGGAAAATTATGATAGTGCCTAGTGTGGGGCCTGGCTGGAGCGGATAAGGTGTGGTGAGGAAGTGAGAAAAAGGGATGCCTGGGTGGCTCAGTTGGTTAAGCGTCTGCCTTCGGCTCAGGTCATGATTCTGGAGTCCCAGGATCAGTCCCGCATCGGGCTCCCTGCTCAGCAGGGAGTCTGCTTCTCCCTCTGACCCTCCCCCCATCATGTGCTCGCTCTCTTTCTCTCTCTCAAATAAATAAAATCTTTAAAAAAAACAAAACAAAACAAAAAAAGGAAGTGAGAAAAACCTCACCAAAAGGAAGGCTGGTGTTAGATCAGAAGATCTTGAAGGTGATACGTAAAAGAACCTATATTTGACGTGACTGAGCAAGAGAGCTCTATTACTGAATCCAAAAAAGGGGAAAAATCTGATCAAAATGGAATTTGAGAATAATTAGTGTGGCTATAACAGAATAAACTCTCCACAAGACAGCAACCAATGCAGAAGAGATATAAAGACCGCATTAAACCAACATGGCCTGAAATGATAAAAGTCCAGAATGGGCTGATAATAAATTAGAAGAAAGCAAATCTGAAAGACAAGAATCTTAAGGAAACTTTTTGTTACTTAGCTTATCATCTCAATATAATTTTAGGCAAGGCACTGAACATTTTTATATTATACCACAAAACTCACATGACTCTAAGGAACAAAAAAAAGAAAAATGAAATGCTACCTGCAAGAAGCTGAAGAAATGTAAACTCATTTTTTCCTTCTAAAATGTACACTTAAGGCTCATCTCTTTTTCATTTCCAGTATCAATTCTTATGTTTTTTTAAAGATTTATTTATTTGACAGAGAGTTAGTGAGAGAGGGAACACAAGCAGGGGGAGTGGGAGAGGGAGAAGCAGGCTTCCCGCCGAGCAGGGAGCCTGACATGGGGCTCAATCCCAGGACCCTGGGATCACGACCTGAGCCGAAGCCACCCAGGCGCCCCTCATTTCTTATGTTTTGAAGAGATTAAGGCTATACACAGAAAAACCAATTTATGGTTAAATATTAATCCAAGACAAGTTCCTTAAAGATGTTTTATCCCTATATGATCTCATTGATATGAGGAATTCTTAATCGCAGGAAACAAACTGAGTGTTGTTGGAGTGGGGGGTGGGGTGGGAGGGATGGGGTGACTGGGTGATAGACACTGGGGAGGGTATGTGCTCTGTTAAGCGCT
>NW_027765397.1:0-296 GCF_054177405.1 Leptonychotes weddellii
CTTCTCTTACTTTAAGTTCCAGCCATGCAGCCCTCCTTCCAAATTCTGAAAACAAATAAACACAGTTCTGTCCAAACTTCGGATCTTTGTACATACTCTTCCCTCTACTGCAATGATCTTCTCACCCTTTAAACCCCCACTCAAACTTCAGGTCTCAGCTAGCTCAAATGTCATTTCCTCCAAAGCTTCTCCTGACTTCCAGAACAGGTCTAGGTGTCTCCTGTGTGTCCCCAGAACACCCTGTGCTTAACACACATTGCACCCCATGAAATGGCCTCTTTATCAGTTTGTCTCTC
>NW_027765398.1:0-296 GCF_054177405.1 Leptonychotes weddellii
ATATTGAGTACCAATAATGGAATTTCTAATATATATTTTGAAGTATAGAAAATAGCTTATTAATCAACTACCTCCTTTTTAAAAACATATGCTTTTTAAAAAATTTTTTTTTAAATATTTTATTTATTTGACAGAGAGAGACACAGCGAGAGAGGGAACACAAGCAGGGGGAGTGGGAGAGGGAGAAGCAGGCTTCCCGTGGAGCAGGGAGCCCGATGTGGGGCTCGATCCCAGGACCCTGGGATCATGACCCAAGCCGAAGGCAGATGCTTAACGACTGAGCCACCCAGGCGCCC
>NW_027765399.1:0-296 GCF_054177405.1 Leptonychotes weddellii
ATCTCTGAGGAGCTCTTATGCCTAATGCAAAATATATAATCCCCCCCACCAGCACACACATATTTATTTCCATATGCTCTGTCTAATAATGAAAGATATACTTGGGTTTTTCATAAAATTTGTAGGTTAACATATGTTGTAACTGTATTTTAGAAATACACAGATCACAGATGTAGTGAAAAAGAAGGGCCATATGCACTCCAATGTTCACAGCAGCAATGTCCACAATAGCCGAACTGTGGAAGGAGCCAAGATCTCCTTCAACAGATGAATGGATAAAGAAGATGTGGTTCAAA
>NW_027765400.1:0-296 GCF_054177405.1 Leptonychotes weddellii
CAACAGGAGATCGAAGAAAGGAATAGCAACAACTCTCTGAACAGAAAAGCGACCACTTTCTGGAAGGTAGGACGTGCGGAGAAGTGAATCCGAGGCGATATTCGGGAGGATAGACGGCGGGGGAGGGGCCTCCGTCGGCCGCTTCTGGCAAGTGATAGAGCCGCGGAGCACAAAATCGGAACTTTTAAAAGTCTCCTCCGCCGAGGGACGTCACTCTGATGGCTAAGCGGGGGGTGGAACCCTCCGGGACAGTGTGGTCTCAGGACCCTCAGGGTCACAGAAAGACCGGGGGTGCC
>NW_027765401.1:0-296 GCF_054177405.1 Leptonychotes weddellii
CAACTAGGCAATGCAAGCCCAGCAAGGACAGACGCTGAGCCTGAGGTGGAGTCCCAGAAGGCTCAAAGGAGCCTGAGAAAAGTTCATCAGGGACACATCTTTGTCAGAAGGACGCACAGCCAGGAGAACTGGGATAGTTTTTGTCATGAAGGCTAAAAACAAAGTTCTAAGATTCAGACTAGCAAATTTAATTAACAAGTTCATATCGTAAGTTTAAACTCAGAAATTTCTTTCACCTGTGACATCTATTTGATAAGTTTTTAGGATTATAATTTGTAAAATTACCAAGTCAGTCA
>NW_027765402.1:0-296 GCF_054177405.1 Leptonychotes weddellii
TCTTCAATTTTTACTTATAATTTCAAATTTTTAAATTTAACTTTTAAGTTACCTTTAACTTTACATTTACCTCTAAATAATTGTAAATGGCTCATTCTTTTCTTTTTTTTTTTTTTTAAAGATTTTATTTATTTATTTGAGAGAGAGGATGAGAGGAGAGAGAGAGCACATGAGAGGGGGGAGGGTCAGAGGGAGAAGCGGACTCCCCGCTGAGCAGGGAGCCCGATGCGGGACTTGATCCCGGGACTCCAGGATCATGACCTGAGCCAAAGGCAGTCGCTTAACCAACTGAGCCA
>NW_027765403.1:0-296 GCF_054177405.1 Leptonychotes weddellii
CCCCCTCTTATGCTCTCTCTCTATCTCATTCTCTCTCAAATAAACAAATAAAATCTTAATAAATAAATAAATAAATAAATAAATAAATAAAATCTTAAAAAAAAAAAAAAGAAATAATCCAAGTGTCCACCAGTGGATGAATGGATAAACAAAATGTGGTATGTGTATGTATATACATGTATACACATACGTATACATAATGGAATATTGATTACCCATACAAGGGAAGTGTTGTTGAATGTTATAACATAAGCCTCAGAAACATGGTAAGTGAAAGAAGTCCGACACAAAGGACC
>NW_027765404.1:0-296 GCF_054177405.1 Leptonychotes weddellii
CAGGGAAATACAAATTTAAACTACAGTGAGATATCACCTCACACCTGTCAGAATGGGCTAAAATCAACAACACAAGAAACAACAGGTGTTGGTGAGAATGTGGACAAAGGAGAACCCTTTTGCACTATCAGTGGGAATGCAAACTGGTGTAGCCACTGTAGAAAACAGTATGGAGTTTCCTCAAAATTTAAAAATAGAAGTACCCTATGATCCACCAAGTGCACTACTAAGTGTTTACCCAAAGAATAGAAAAATATGAATTTAAAGGGATACATGCACCCTGATGTTTATAGCAG
>NW_027765405.1:0-296 GCF_054177405.1 Leptonychotes weddellii
TAAGCAGATACAATTTGGGGCGCCTGGGTGGCTCAGTCGTTAAGCATCAGCGTTCGGCTCAGGTCATGATCCCAGGGTCCTGGGATTGAGCCCCGCATCGGGCTCCCTGCTCCGCGGGAAGCCTGCTTCTCCCTCTCCCACTCCCCCTGCTTGTGTTTCTTCTCTCGCTGTGTCTCTCTCTGTCAAATAAAAAAAAAAATCTTTAAAAATGTCTCTCCTAATGTGCTTTGTACCAAGACTAGAAATCTGCATTTAAGCAAACACCTCATCTGATATTTGAAGGTCATGGGTTTTGA
>NW_027765406.1:0-296 GCF_054177405.1 Leptonychotes weddellii
CAGGGAAATACAAATTTAAACTACAGTGAGATATCACCTCACACCTGTCAGAATGGGCTAAAATCAACAACACAAGAAACAACAGGTGTTGGTGAGGATGTGGACAAAGGAGAACCCTTTTGCACTATCAGTGGGAATGCAAACTGGTGTAGCCACTGTAGAAAACAGTATGGAGTTTCCTCAAAATTTAAAAATAGAACTACCCTATGATCCACCAAGTGCACTACTAAGTGTTTACCCAAAGAATAGAAAAATATGAATTTAAAGGGATACATGCACCCTGATGTTTATAGCAG
>NW_027765407.1:0-3971 GCF_054177405.1 Leptonychotes weddellii
CATGACCTGAGCCGAAGGCAGTCGCTTAACCAACTGAGCCACCCAGGCGCCCCAGTCCCTTCTTCCTAAAAGGTTAAAAAGAATATAGAGATGTAGAAGGAAGAACCCTCCAACTATTCACAAATATGGGGTTCAGAGACATCCTCATGAGGTTTTGCAATAAAGTATAGGAGTTAAGAGCGTGCATTCTGGAGCCAGACTGCTTAGGTTCAAAGCCTGGTTCTGCCCCTCACTTTGGCACTATTGGTGATCCACTTCAACTGTCTGTCCCACATGTTCTTACCCCCTTAAAATTGGGATAATAACAGTACCTAACTCATAGGGTTGTTGCATGGATTTAATTAGCTAATACATCTATCTATCTATCTGTCTATCATCTATCTATCTATCTACCTACCTACCTATCTATCATCATCATCTTCTTCTATCATTTTAGAAGAGTCAACTGGCATTTGGTAAGCCGCTTACATGGTCTTTGCTATTATTATTTTATTGGATTTCCCTTTCACATTTTGGCTCAGCTGCCACCAAGCCCTGAATCTCTAAACCAGGAGACAAAGTTGGTCAGATCTGCAGTTCTCAGCAACAGACCTCTAATCTTCCTTTACTGTATTGTATAGACCCCAATATTGACAAATGTGAGATTTTGGTCTATACTCTTTGAGGTCCATTCTGCTTTCTTTCTGGGGCTGGCCTCATATGACTGAATTATCTTACTAATTATCTGATGGTGGTTTAAAATTCTACCATAGCTTCCTGAAAGTAGGGTTCTGATGGTCTTGGCAGCCTATTTCTCCTGGGGAAATAGTGAGGTGGAGTCACTGTTATTTCTGAAGCAGAATGGTAGGAGCTCAGCCACTGGACCCTCTTCAGATCTGAAGGAGAAGTCTTTCTTAAAAAGCTCCCGAGGGATCTGTCTGGAGGTATGCTTTTCCCCCCACCTGACCCCCTTCCACTGCCTTTCACGGTGGGAGCCATTGCTCTTGGGGCAGCCAGTCTTCAGAGACCTAAAGGAGCCAGATTTCAAGATGATGAGTCATCAGGAGATGACTTTTCTTGGAATGATTATGGCGTTGCTGTTTGGCATTTGGTCAACTGCTGAGCTTTTTTTTTTTTTTTTAAAGATTTTTATTTATTTATTTGACAGAGAGAGACACAGCGACAGAGGGAACACAAGCAGGGGGAGCGGGAAAGGGAGAAGCAGGCTTCCCGCTGAGCAGGGAGCCCAATGTGGGGCTCGATCCCAGGACCCTGGGATCATGACCTGAGCTGAAGGCAGACGCTTAACGACTGAGCCACCCAGGCGCCCCAACTGCTGAGCTTTTTTACAGAGGTGTGCTGCCTAAGGCGCATCCATCTCTGGGAGCTCAAATTCTGCAGGATGCTAATCTGCTCTCAGTGAAAAAGAGGTTCCGTGGTCAAATATTTTTGGGAAATGGTGGGTTAAGAATGTTCACAAGGTTTCTTTTCTTTCTTTTTTTTTTTTTTAAGATTTATTTATTCATTTCAGAGAGAAAGAGAATGCATGTGTGAGCACAGGGGGAGGGGCAGAGGGAGGGGGACAAGCAGACTCCCCGCGGAGCACAGAGCCCAACCCTGTGCCAATCCCATGACCCACAGGACCATGACCTGAGCCAAAAGCAAGAGTCCAACACTTAACCGAATGAGCCACCCAAGTGCCCCTCGTTGGCAAGGTTTCATAATTATAGGAACTCATGGATCATTTAATGTGCTCCTATGCAATATGATTTCCCACATGGAAGATACAGTGTGTAGTGATTTTCAAACTTGTGAGAACAGTAAACCTATTTTCTTCCCTGGAACCACCTGGGATGCCTGTTAACAAGGTAGACGTCTATGCCCCACAGCAGAGACACTGTATCAGATTTTCTGGAGGTGGGATGATAGTATTCATGTTTTAAATAAATTCCCTGGGCAATTCTTATGCATCAGGAGAACCAGTTTGAGAACTAGTTCTCTGGAGGAGGGATCGATCACCATAAAGAATTTGCTCAGTTTGCCTGGTAGAAGTCTGTTCAGAACTCATGCACACCTGCCTCTCTGACAATTTGTCTCATGACCCCATTTGCACAATTCTGTTTCTGCCAAACGGTGAACTATCGGAGTCACCAATTCCAGTGTATCTTGGCGATGGGGAGCAAAAGCTTGTGCTTACCAAACAGTCTCCTTTTGGGATCAGGTCAGAGCTGGCTAGAGTGGCAGTGGGCAAAACCCTTGACAAAATTCCCAACTGAGATACAGGAAACCTTCAAAAAAAGCACATTCCTTTTGGCACAAGGCAGGAATGAGGCAAGACCAGGAACCAGCCCCATCAGCTGCT
The DNA here is from genome assembly GCF_054177405.1 of Leptonychotes weddellii. NCBI lineage: Eukaryota > Metazoa > Chordata > Mammalia > Carnivora > Phocidae > Leptonychotes > Leptonychotes weddellii. Next base: position 2,342 of record NW_027765407.1, read on the forward strand.
GTTGAGAGACAGCAGGATGTGAGATGGAGCTTTTGGAGCTGGAAATTAGAAAGAAATCCTCAAAGATATTAGACACCTTGTTAGAAGTCACATGAAGATAAATTGCCTCTCCCTGGAGACTCCCCTCAGGGACCAATTCAGGCATGATGCTGGGGCAGTGAATATAGGAATCCCCACCAGCAAGGTCTAGTGCTGGATCCGAAGCTCAGGCTGGTCCCCTAGCCCTGCTATGCTGTCTGAGTCTGACAGAGTCCCAGGAAGCTCTAGAGCCAGGGATTTATTATTTTGTCAAAGGTGAGAAGAAAGAGAGGGACCTCTATGTCTGGAAGCCACCTCACCTCACCCAGGTTGTGATGATTATGGACTCATGCTGTATTGTTGTTTATTGAAAGGGAACAAAGACAAGGTAATTGAAGTCCAGAGAGGAAAAGGGACTTGCCTAGGGTCACATATCTTTCATGGGTGAACTAGAACACAGGTCTCCTCTGGATCGGCAGGTTGCCAGCAGAGGAAACACTACACGAAGGAGGAAGGCACTAGCAAAGAGAGATTCAGGTGAGGGTGGTCCGTGCCCAGCCCCTGGCTTCCAGATCTAATTTCTTTTCTTTGTTATTTTCCCTAATGGGTCTGCTGGATATTGGCCTGGCTGCTGGTGCATCAGGTAATCAAATGGAATCAAAGTTCTCCTTTACATGCCTGTTTTAGAACCCAGTAAGGTCTCCAAATCCATTAGCCAAGATTCCTCCAACAGCACTTAAGACACCAGACTGCCGAAATATTTCTGCTTTCAAATTTGGATGCTGTCTATTATTAAACTACTGTTGTTTTCCAGGACAGTGAGAACAACCAAACAGTGCTTATTGAGTTTTGTTAGGTGCTGAAAGGAGCTTATGATTGTTGTTTTGATTCCAAGGTTATTGCTAGTACTTACAAAAAACAACAAACGAAAAACCCTTAATAAGCCAGCCAACTCTAATTAGGATAATAGCTATTTGTTAAACATGCCTGCTTTTAGATTGAGAATAAAAATATTCCTACAAGCAGAGCCTATTGCTGATTGCTAATGGGCTTTTTTTTTTTTTTTTTTTGGTTCATGCTCCTTTGTTCGTAGAATATAAATTTTCCTTCCTTAAAACATTGATTTAAAATTTTATTTATTTATTTTTAAAGATTTTATTTATTTATTTGACAGAGAGAGACATAGCGAGAGAGGAAACACAAGCAGGGGGAGTAGGAGAGGGAGAAGCAGGCTTCCCCGCGGTGCAGGGAGCCCGATCCCAGGACCCTAGGATCATGACCTGAGCCGAAGGCAGACGCTTAACGACTGAGCTACCCAGGGGCCCCTGGTTTAAAATTTTAAATAGCCACCATATATACATGGAGTGTTTTTAGCTTTCCAATGCACTTTTGCATCTGTTTTAATCTATGCATTAGCCTTATCTGGTAAGTAGGGCAGATATTATGATGCCCCTCTGGCAGAAGAGGAAATTGAGGTTCAGAGAGATTAAGTGCCTGTGTAAGATCAAACAGCTAATTGGGGACAGAGATGCAAATACAACAGCTGATTTGTAAGTCAGAGAATCACTTGCTGTCCATTCTTAGTATAATAGACGCATTCATCACTTTTTAT
>NW_027765408.1:0-296 GCF_054177405.1 Leptonychotes weddellii
CAACTAGGCAATGCAAGCCCAGCAAGGACAGACGCTGAGCCTGAGGTGGAGTCCCAGAAGGCTCAAAGGAGCCTGAGAAAAGTTCATCAGGGACACATCTTTGTCAGAAGGACGCACAGCCAGGAGAACTGGGATAGTTTTTGTCATGAAGGCTAAAAACAAAGTTCTAAGATTCAGACTAGCAAATTTAATTAACAAGGTCATATCGTAAGTTTAAACTCAGAAATTTCTTTCACCTGTGACATCTATTTGATAAGTTTTTAGGATTATAATTTGTAAAATTACCAAGTCAGTCA
>NW_027765409.1:0-296 GCF_054177405.1 Leptonychotes weddellii
CAACAGGCTTGGAAGTAAACGGGCAGATTAAAGCCTAAATGTTCCACTAACCCAATCTCAGCATCTCTGCACCTCCTAGCATCTCAGCCAGGTTACAGAAAACAGGCTGGGAGAGGTCAAGGTGCTACGGATAAATGTTGCCAAGAAAGAAGGAAGAGGGAAGACCAGCCTGGACAGATCATGAACTGTGCCAGGAAGACTGCACAGTTTGGTGCTGGAGAAGAACAGAATGTCCAGAAGTAGATGAGAAAACATATGGGAACTCCATGTATATGGTGAAGGCGGTGGCTCCAGCA
>NW_027765410.1:0-296 GCF_054177405.1 Leptonychotes weddellii
CACGCACACCACTGCCATACACGCACACGCGCACACACACGCACACACCACTGCCATACACGCACACGCTCAGGCGCACACGCACACACACCACTGCCATGCACACGCTCACGCGCACATGCATGCACACCACTGCCATACACGCACACGCTCACGTGCACACACAACGCACACCACTGCCATACACACACACGCACACACACGCACAGAGGCTGTGAAGAACTGCCTCCCCCACCCCTTGGCAGGGCCAGTCATTATGCCAGAGTCCCATACATGCTGCAAAACATTATTTCATA
>NW_027765411.1:0-296 GCF_054177405.1 Leptonychotes weddellii
TAGAAGAATTCATGACCACTAACTAGTCCTACAAGAAATGTTAAAGAAGACTCCTTGAGTGGAAAGGAAAGACTGTAAGTAAGAGTAAGAAAGTAGGAAGTACAAAAGCAGTAAAAATAAGTATAACTATAAAAAAATCAGTCAAGGGACTCACAGAAGGATGTAAATTATGACACCATATACCTAAAATATGGGGGGGAGGAGTACAAAATGGGTTCAAACTTAAACAACCATCAACTTAATATAGACTACTCTATGCAGAAGATGTTCTATACAAACCTAGTGATAACCACAAA
>NW_027765412.1:0-296 GCF_054177405.1 Leptonychotes weddellii
AACTGAGCCACCCAGGCGCCCCTTTTTTTTTTTTTTTAAAGATTTTATTTATTTATTTGTGCTGTGACTTTCTTCCCCGTGACGCACTCCGTACCCGGAAGCCTGGGCCTCCCGCCCCTCTGGCAACTGTGCTAGTCTGTCCTCTGGATTTCTGGGTTTGTTTCTGTTTTTGTTTGTTCATATGCTTTATTATTTAGATTCCACATATAAGTTGTCATGTGGTTTTTATCTTTCTCTTTTCATTCAGCATAATACTCTCTAGGTGCCTCCATCTTGTTGCAAATGGCAAGATCCCA
>NW_027765413.1:0-296 GCF_054177405.1 Leptonychotes weddellii
ACTGCACATGGCGTTGGCATCTCCGTCTTCACTAGTGACCACCATGTCCGAGGACACGTACTGCTTCTGCAAAGCCTTCACGGATCCCACTAGCTTCTTCTTGATGACCTAGTCAGCGCCAGACATAACACAGCCTTTAGGAGATCCTGCAACGTACCTGCTCATTGCCACGTACACAAGCAACCACACACGTGCACCCATGTGTGTGTCTATCTAGCAAAACTCACACAAGCTAATTACAGAAAACAAAGCCAAAGCCTAGAGAAGAAAAGGAAAATCACATACTTACACCACCC
>NW_027765414.1:0-296 GCF_054177405.1 Leptonychotes weddellii
ATTTGTGTCATGGACCTTCCTACAGTATGATTTCTGAAGTTGGAATCGTGCCAGGGAAGGCCTTTCTCACTTTGATTATACGTTGTCTTCGGTTTCGTCCACCCTTGATTCTGTCATTTTATTTATTTATTTTTTTACAACTAATTATGTAATCCAATTGATAGTTATTTTTCCATGTGATCTAAGTAATGGAATGCTTCCAAATGAATAACGTTGTCCCAACACCCTTTATTAAACAATTGACCAATCGATTTTGTATATTCTAAATTCCCATACGTGCTTGGACCGCTTACTAC
>NW_027765415.1:0-296 GCF_054177405.1 Leptonychotes weddellii
GGCTGGTTTCGTGGGTGCTCAGAGTGGTCTGGTAGATATCCAGCTCAATTCCAGGGACCAGTTGAAATAGGGTCCCCTACTCCTCCGCCATCTTTCTCCCCTCCACCCACATATTTTAATGAAGACAAATGAACCAAAAATCAACTAAACTTTCACCCTCTGTTTATCCCGATATATTATTCCATTTTCTCCCAATTTTGTCTCCCTTATTGTTGGCCAAAACTCCAGTTATCAATCATGGGATATACCTGACTCAGGGAATAATAAATTTCGCATAATTTGCTGTTGTTCTTCTA
>NW_027765416.1:0-296 GCF_054177405.1 Leptonychotes weddellii
TGAAATTTCATTACTCTCTATCAGCATTCTCAAAGATTTGTATGCTTAAGGTCCTCCTAGGGTGCTTGTTAAAAAAAAAAAATATCCTATTCCTAGATGTTATCTCCAAAGATACTGACTCTGAAGATCTCAGGTAGGGTCTAGCAACCTCCATTTTAAACCAGAACCCCTGTTGGTTCCATTGTCAGAGATCTGCATACCATCTTTTGAGAAACATCGTTATAAAGTGATGGGCAACATACATAAATCAATCCATCCAAGTATTCTTTCAAAACCTGCAATAAAATGGATGAACA
>NW_027765417.1:0-3971 GCF_054177405.1 Leptonychotes weddellii
TTTTTTTTAACAACCTACAGGCCTTCCGGAGCTGCCTGGAACAGAGCCTGCTGGAAATAGGGCTCGCCAGACACAGTTTCCTTCATGGCCTGTTTTGTCCCCCAGAACCTTAACATAGTTTTCTTTCCAGTTCCTTCCTTTTGTGAACAACAACAACAACAACAACAAACCGGGGATGGAGGATGGGTTCGGAGCCTTGAGAAGTGCCTTATGACAGGGAGTAAGGTCCCCAGCTAATAGGTGTCCCGTCCCCTCTCGTCCAGTTCTCTGAGCTCAGCCGCCAGGGTTGAAGCCAAACCACGGCCCTGAGTGCTCGTGTTCATTCAGTAAAGTGAGGCGCTGGCTTCTCTCCTAGAAAAGTGGGTTTCTTGGCTTGATGGCGTCTGGCTTGCTTTGATTTTTGACTGAAGAGAGGTACCGAAGACGAAAGAGCTTGGAGGGTCAAAGGAGACAGCCTAGGTTGCGTGCACACACGTGTGTAAATCGGAGAGAAAACAAAACCAAAGCTGACCGGGGACAACTGCTCATGTCTGACAGAAGGCCACAACTTGGGGCAGCTTTGAGAAGTGGTACAAGAGTTGTGTGCCTGTGTGTCTGGCCCCAGAGCCAGCAGTTAGGTTTATTTTAAGCTCCTAGAAGCAGCTCATTGACAATCCCCCGCCCCCCCGCCCAGATAAGTCCGTATTTATCCCTGCTTTCCCTTCCCCTGCCCATGGGGCTTGGTGTGCGAGGCTCCAGGGATGTCCCGCCTTTGTCCCTGTGCTCTTCTCACGTGTATTCATGACCTTTAACTTCACTTTCCGGCCACGGTACGTCCATAAAGACAGTATTACACTTAAATGAAGTATTCCTTTTTGTAATCGTGTTGTAGAAGGTAAAGGAATTTAATAAAGCTATCTTATGATAACGTCCACGCATCAGTGTCTGGTCTTTGTCTCCCTGTACTCCTCTTTAAGCTTTCAAATAGATCTCTCTCTTTTTTTTTAAAGAATTTATTTATTTGACAGAGAGAGACACAGCGAGAGAGGGAACACAAGCAGGGAGAATGGGAGAGGGAGAAGCAGGCTTCCCGCGGAGCAGGGAGCCCGATGCGGGGCTCGATCCCAGGACCCTGTGATCAGGACCTGAGCCGAAGGCAGACACTTAACGACTGAGCCTCCTAGGTGCCCCTCAAATTGATCTCTTTTTGAAAATGGACTGATTTTGGGGCGCCTGCGTGGCTCGGTCGGTGAAGCATCTGGCTCGGTTTTCGGCTCAGGTCACGATCTCAGGGTCATGGGATGGAGTCCCATGTCGGGCTCTGCATGCAACTGGGAGTCTGCTTAGGATTCTCTCACCCTCTCCCTCTGTGCAACCCCCACACGCATGTTCTCTTTCCAAAAAAAAAATTAGAATTAAAATGGACTTATTTTAAACAACGTTCAAAGCGACAGAAAAGTGACAAGAATAATACAGTAAACTCCCTTCTGCTCTGCCCTACACACGCACTGTGTGTGGCTATTTCCATCTAAATGTAAATTATTATACTTAATTTGTGCTCCATAACCACACGTGCCTGGTGGCTACCGAACCAAACTGTGGAGATAGAGAACATTGCCATGGTTGCAGAAAGTTTTTTTTTTTTTCTTTTAAGGTTTATTTATTTGAGAGAGAGCACGAGCAGGAGGGACAGAGGGAGAGTCCCAAGCAGATTCCACTGAGCATGGAGCCCGACATGGGGCTCGACCCCATGACCCCAAGATCAGAACCTGAGCCGAAACCAAGAGTCAGACGCTCAATCGACTGTACCACCCAGGCGCCCTGCAGAAAGTTTTAATGAACACCCGCTGTGAACCCCTCAGAAAACATCTTTACTGATTTTTTTTTCCTTGTGACAAAATAATTCATTGTGACTATAAAAGGCAAAATTCTAAAAATACAGAAATGTTTGGCACGGTGGAAGGTGCCATGGTCCCAACTGGTTGAAATGCCTCTGTTGTCAACACGTTGGGGTATCTCCTGTCAAACCTTTTTCTAATAGGTTGGATCTTTAGAGTTTTGGTTCACTGTTTGACTTTTTCTTGAGGTATCCTATGCATATATATTGTGATAGATCATGTACGAAAGTGTATAGCTTTATGGCCTTTGGCAAGCAATATCCCTGTGTCAGCGACACCAAGACAGGAGGTGGAGCATCTTCTCTGCCCATCCCTGGGTCCCCCCTCACTTCCCCCAAGGGTGGGGTGATGGAAGATTGCTCTCTTTACCTCTCCTCTGTTTTTCCTCTGGACCATTCCAACATGAGATCGTGGGGGGCTTTCAGAGGGTTTTGGAAATCCCAGAAATTTATGTAAAGTTATGTATTTCTGAACTAAAGGTCTGTCAGTTTTCCAAAGGGGTCTGTGAGCCAAGAGGCCTTCCAGAAATAAAAAATATTGTCATTCACAAGCAATTGCCAAGGACCATTTTGTCGTCTTTGTTGACTTGTTCAGCTCATGCTTAAGACCCCGTTCCCCAGCACCACCCAGTTTCTTGCTTTGCTTTTTTCTAATACGTGTATTTTTATTTTTAGTTGTGGTAAAATATTCACGACACTTACCATGTAAGCCATTTTTTAAAGATTTTATTTTTTTATTTTTTTTAAAGATTTTATTTATTTATTTGACAGAGAAAGAGACAGTGAGAGAGGGAACACAAGCAGGGGGAGTGGGAGAGGGAGAAACAGGCTCCCTGCTAAGCAGGGAGCCCAATGCGGGGCTCAATCCCAGGACCCTGAGATCATGACCTGAACCGAAGGCAGACGCCTAACGACTGAGCCACCCAGGTGCCCCTATTTTTTTAAGTAACCCCTACACCCAATGTGGGGCTCGAACTCACAACCCTGAGGTCAAGAGTCGCATGCTCCATAGACTGAGACAGCCAGGCAAGCCCCCCATTGAAGCCATTTTTTTTTAAGATTTTATTTATCCAGGGCGCCTGGGTGGCTCAGTTGGTTAAGCGACTGCCTTCGGCTCAGGTCATGATCCTGGAGTCCCGGGATCGAGTCCTGCATCAGGCTCCCTGCTCGGCAGGGAGTCTGCTTCGTCCTCTGACCCTATCCCCTCTCATGTGTTCTCTCTCTCTCTCATTCTCTCTCTCTCAAATAAATAAATAAAATTAAAAAAAAAAAGATTTTATTTATCCATTTGAGAGAGAGAGAGCACAAGGATGGGGAGGTCAGAGAGAGGGAGAAGCAGGCTCCCCGCCAAGCTGGAAGCCAGATGCAGGGCTCGATCCCAGGACCCTGAGATCATGACTTGAGCTGAAGGCAGATGCTTAACCGACTGAGCCACCCAGGCGCCCCCCATCGAAGCCATTTTTACGTGTCCAGTTCAGTGGCATGAAGCATATTCACACTGTTGTGTAACCATCCCCACCATCCATCTCTTTCCTCTTCCCAAACTGAAACTGTGCCCATTAAACACTGACTCTCACCACGCCCGCCCCACCCCACCTGGCTACTGTTGGTCCACTTTTTGCCTGTATGGATTTAACTACTGGAGGGACTTCAAATAAGTACAATCGTGCAGTGGTTGTCTTTTTGTGACCAGCTTACTTCAGTTAGCACAATGTCCTCAAGGTTCATCCACGTCGCACCTGTCAGAATTTTTAAGACCGAGTAACATCCTTTCATATGGATATGCCACATTTTGTTCAACCATCCATCAGTGGACACTTGTGTTGCTTCCACCTTTTTGGCTATTGTAAATCATGTCGGGTCTAGAAATATCTCCAAATCCTCGCTTTCAATTTTGGGGCTATATACCTAGAAGTGGAAGTGCTGGATTATTCCATTTTTAATTTTGTGAGCAACCGCCATACTGATTTTCCACAGTGGCTGCGCCATTTACATCCCTACCCACAATGCACAAGGGTTCCAATTTCTCCACCCCCCAGCCCCCCGCCAATACCTTTTTTTTTTTAATAGTCCCCATCCTAATGGTTGTGAGGTG
>NW_027765418.1:0-296 GCF_054177405.1 Leptonychotes weddellii
GAACGAACAAACAGGGAAGGGAAGTGAAGACATAGCCTAATCTGCCTCTCTAGTATAATTTGAGGACTGCTCATAAGATCCTTTGGGCATCCTCTAGTAATATCTCTTCAGTGAGTGAAAGTCACTAATCATAAATCATTTTGTGTTCAACATTGCCAATTCCCAATGTTTGCCTTTTGAAATATGAATACTGTACTGTATTCCTGGCAGGAGTAACTCATTAAAACCCTCAAACCTTAAATGAGTGTCTTCAAACCCCACTTAACATCTCAATCACCACGGGCACTTTAAAAAGA
>NW_027765419.1:0-296 GCF_054177405.1 Leptonychotes weddellii
CTGGGTGATAGACATTGGGGATGGTATGTGCTATGGTGAGCGCTGTGAATTGTGTAAGAAACAAATAATACATTATATGTTAAAAAAAAAAGAAGACAGCAGGAAGGGAAAAATGAAGGGAGGGAAATCGGAGGGGGAGATGAACCATGAGAGACTATGGACTCTGAGAAACAAACGGGGGGTTCTAGAGGGGAGGCGGGTGGGGGCATGGGTTAGGCTGGTCATGGGTATTAAAGAGGGCACGTACTGAATGGAGCACTGGGGGTATACGCAAACAATGAATCACGGAACACTAC
>NW_027765420.1:0-296 GCF_054177405.1 Leptonychotes weddellii
ATGATTTCAAATCATAGGGAAGGTGGAATATACCCTGGGCCTCAACAAGAACTGAGACAAGGCTTGAGAGTCACCAGAGTTTTCTCTCCATTTGTCACACTTGGTATTCTCTTCACAGTGTCCCCCATCTGTCTCATTAAAGTCAGGTTTTCTCAATGAGAGGGAAGTTTGACTGCAAATCGCCCTATATTGCTTTTGCCTCTGAAGAATGCTTTATTAACCATTCCAATCTTTAAAAATTACAATTGTGGGGAGAACACTGATTGTCCCCAAAGTGTACCTCTAGAATACAGCAA
>NW_027765421.1:0-296 GCF_054177405.1 Leptonychotes weddellii
ACCTGGGGATGTGCATCTGAGCCATAGAAATGAGGGGAACTCTCTTCCTCTGTCCAGTTTAATACAGGAAAGACACTAACTGTATCCAATATCTTCTAAGACTTGAGGGTGTAGCCTGAGCATAACGTTTTCACCTTTGTGTCTTAGCGCGAGCTGCCATGCCAAAATGCTATGGACTGGGTGGTGTAAATCACAGACACGTATTTCTCACTGTTCTAGAGGTTGGAAGTACAAGGTCTGGGTGCCAGCATGGTGAGGTTCTAGTGAGGTGTGTCTTCCTCTTCTTATAAGGGCAC
>NW_027765422.1:0-296 GCF_054177405.1 Leptonychotes weddellii
CACCTGAGTGAACCTTTATGTGTACATTCAGGGCACTTCTTTGGAAGAAGGACTTGCCACATTCTCTGCACTCATAAGGCCTTTTTCCAGTGTGAAATCTCTGGTGAGAACGGAGGAGGGAACGAGAAGTGAAAGTTTTCCCACAGTGACTGCATTTATAAGGCCTTTCTCCAGTGTGAACTCTCTGGTGATCACGGAGATAAGAACTACAAGTAAAAGATTTCCCACAATCACTACAATCATAAGGACTTACTGCAAGGTGACTTTGACGATGATACCGGAGGGCGCGGCTATAA
>NW_027765423.1:0-296 GCF_054177405.1 Leptonychotes weddellii
CCCCACTCCAGCAACCTTCAGTTTGCTTCCTGAGATTAAGAATTCCTCATATCAGTGAGGTCATATGATTCATATCTTTCTCTGATTGACTTATTTTGCTCAGCATAACACCCTCCAGTTCCATCCACATTTGTGCAAATGGCAAGATTTCATTCCTTTTTAATTGTGCCCAATTTTTAAAATACTAACAAATAATCCAGCAGAAACTGTTCTTGTACAGGTCTCCATATGCAAGCATAAAGGATTTTCTTTGTGTTTCGTAGAACTAACCCATTACACTAAAGAAACATCATTGC
>NW_027765424.1:0-296 GCF_054177405.1 Leptonychotes weddellii
ACAAGCATTTATAGCATAAATTTCACTCTAAGATCTGCTATGCTGGATCCCACTGGTTTCGGAATGTTGTATTTTCTTTTTCTCTTCTTTTAAGACATATTTTGATTTGCCATTTGATTTATTTGGCCCATTGCTTGTGTAGTATGTTGTTTAATATTTACATATTAAATATTTAATATTTATATTGTAGATTTTCCACCTTTGTTTTATTGTTGATCTTTAGTTTTGTACCATGGTGGTTGTAAAACATACTTAGTAGGATTTCAGTCTTCCTGAATGTGCAATATTTGCTATGT
>NW_027765425.1:0-296 GCF_054177405.1 Leptonychotes weddellii
ATGATTTCAAATCATAGGGAAGGTGGAATATACCCTGGGCCTCAACAAGAACTGAGACAAGGCTTGAGAGTCACCAGAGTTTTCTCTCCATTTGTCCCACTTGGTATTCTCTTCACAGTGTCCCCCATCTGTCTCATTAAAGTCAGGTTTTCTCAATGAGAGGGAAGTTTGACTGCAAATCGCCCTATATTGCTTTTGCCTCTGAAGAATGCTTTATTAACCATTCCAATCTTTAAAAATTACAATTGTGGGGAGAACACTGATTGTCCCCAAAGTGTACCTCTAGAATACAGCAA
>NW_027765426.1:0-296 GCF_054177405.1 Leptonychotes weddellii
TTGTATTATCTTTCCAGCTATTGAGATAATTAATGATACTCTATTTGAGCCCCATCAAGCTTTGGAAGTGTTTCAAATGAAAACAACTTTTTTTGTTCCTTTTCTTCCTCATTTCTCCTTTTCCTTGTTTCCAGGTGGTAGTATCCTTCAGAGTAAAATCTGGCCAGCATCTAAGCATCCTCAGTCAAGGTTTAATCAGTCTCAACAAAATATCAAGAAGGCAGACGGAGAGGGAGTGTTTTCGACACGGAAGCATGAAATGTCAGCTGATCTCCCAGGGAGTGTTACAGTGACAA
>NW_027765427.1:0-296 GCF_054177405.1 Leptonychotes weddellii
GACTCTATTTTGCCATTTTCTTATGCAGTTTTCAAATTACAGGCCCACATGGGGCAACAATTTTCTCATCATTGGTAAGAAGTCAGAAGACTAGAGATTGATTCTGGTTCTCCTGCTAACCAACTACCCCTGTAACCCTAAGCAAGTTATGCTACCGTCTTTCCAGATTCCTTCCCTCAGTGGAAATATATTCGCATTGAATTTGATGACTTCTATGTTACCTTCCAGCACTGGTTTCTGTGATTTCACAATTCATAATCACTTTCCTAATACATGTATCCTCAGAAGATGAAAAA
>NW_027765428.1:0-3971 GCF_054177405.1 Leptonychotes weddellii
CATGACTCTGAAAGACAGAGCAGTCTTTTCTTTACTGTATGCACAGCTGACATGCCTTGTGACAAATGACAGTAAGTAAATGGTACTGATTAGTTGGGCAAGAAGTGAAAATATGTCTGCCTGTCCAATTCCGAAAAGAAAAAAAAGTCTTGAAAGTCTAATTAATGGGGTGGGAGGGGGGAGAACACCACTGCAGTAATAGTGCACCTCAAAAATGATGCCATCAACTTTTTGCTTACAGCTTCTCATTTTGGAAAAATCTAACAGGCCACAGTATGATCTGCCATATGTAAATATCTATGTTTTTGCATGACACTATAGTGAATAATTATTACCTTTTTGCCTATCTGTGTTTTCTATTTTTTCTTATATAAACCCATACTCCTTCTGCAATTTTGAATATCCAGAAGGTAAAATCATACCTTCAAAAGCTAACTTGATGGCAACCCTGCTATTAACTAACACCAGTTATTGCTAAATAACCTTATTAAATATATATCTTCACAGTGCTTAGAAACTATGCCCTACTTCAGAAAATGCGTAGTACCATCTATACCAGGAGCTGTGGGGACTGGGGCAAAAAATGAATGAACTCTTTGCCATCTGCTCATATAAAATACCTTGCTGTCCTCATTTTTAAAAATTTCCATGGCTTCAGAAACTTTACTACTAAACAGAAAGCCCTGTTCCCCTCTTATTTCTCTTTCCTAACGCAGCACGATCTACACCCCGCTCCCTTTTCAAGTATTCAGTCTTCTCTGATGTTCTTCTACAGTTCCTTGTAGCTATAGATGGGGGTTGGTTTTTTCTAGTTTCCACATGCCCCTTTAGCTGGTCCCATTCTTCCTCTAACTATGCAGAATCTATGCTTTTTATTGGATTCTGAAGGCACTTGGAATGGGAGTGACTGACCAGAGGCATGAAGGTGAAGTGTGCCTGCTTATTCTATCCAGAAAATGTCTTAATTCTATTAGCTGAGGTTGAAACTGACAGTTAAGTAGAGACATCACCAAATTAATAGTGTACTTCCTCAAAACTATGCTACTAAAAACATATCCACAGATTAGTAATATGGGAAAAACCAGGACACCAATAGTAAGAATTTATGATCCAATTTTTATAAAGATATTTTCACACTTCTTTCAGCAAAGAGACATATGAGTGCATTTATTATCATTTGGGATTATTGACATTTTTAAATTATTCTCAGATGAACAAGTACTGTGGATGGTTTTAGATTTTTTTATGGTGAAATATTATCTCTGAAACAGAGCATATTGCATCTAGTTAAAATTGTAATCACAAATAAATTGTCTATTGAACAGGTCACCACCAACAATCATCCATTAACTTCAGGTTGCTGGCAAGACCTGTGTACCTCGTTGTTAAGGCAGTGGGTCCTGGGAATTCCACCCCATAAGGTCCTCTAGACTCCCCTTTTCTTAGCTTTCAAATTTACCAGGCTTCATGTAACCTCTACCACCATAGTGAAACCCCAGACTTCCTTTTACTATCTCTTTTCATCCTATAACAAGACCAGACTCTCTTGTCCTGGTTTCCCATTTCCTCTTGAGTTTCCCTTACTATTTCCAGACAGGTCTACTCTTATTTTTAAATGTCAGCATGTCCCTTTGGGTAAGACCCAGTCCTGTCTGCCTCATGTAAGGCTAGCACTATTTGACCCTAGTTTAAAATAAATGGAAGTGCCTGCTTTGAACTAGAAAGAGAATTGCTCCCCTATTTTTGCTTCCAGAGAAAAAAAGGGGCTTAATATGATTAAATTTGGTTACAGTGGAACATAAAGAAAAAATAGTACTGTATTAGTAGATAATTCTAATCTAATGTCTCTGAAATATATTCACAGCTCATTGATTAGAGAGAAAAGCAGAACACACACTGTACTATATGATTTCATGTTTTATAAAAAGAAATATCAACAATGCTATCTAATTTATGTGGAAATACATTAATTTCTTTTTTATGCTCATCTCTGTTTCCTAACTTCCTCAGGCCAACTTGTGTTATGTTATAATTTTTAGTATTTTAAAGGAAAGAATATCACTGGCAGCATTCCAGGTTGCCATATGTGTGAAGAGGCCACATACTGTTCTATGCTTACTATATGCTCACTTTTATTTAGCCAATGATACAAATTTAACAAAACCACACAGGGCTAAGGAAAATGCAATAATTCTTGGTTTGGCTTTTTCCTCATGCATAGCTTCTCCATGGGACTGTTGGTCACTCTGATCAGTGTGGAGAAAACAGTCAAATTCCTATTATCAAACAGACAAGAGATAATAAGTGTTGGCAAGGAGGTGGAGAAAAGGGAAATTTGTATACGGCTGGTGGGAATACAAATTAGCACAGGCACTATGGAACACAATATGGAGGTTCCTCAAAAAATTAAAAATAGAGCTACAATATGATTCAAAGGATCATATCCATGTGTACATAGCCAAAGGAAAAAATATTCAGTATCTTGAATGAAACAAAATCAGTATATCTGTACGTCTATGCTCACTACAGTATTACTCACAGTAGCCAAAATACAGAAACAACCTAAGTGTCTGTCAATGAATGGAAGGATAAAGAAAATGTGGTGTATATATACTTTGGAATATTATTCAGCCCCCCAAAAGAAGGAAATCCTGTCATTTATGACAACATGGATGAAATTGGAGGGCATTATGCTAAGTGAAATAAGACAGACAGAAAGACAAATATTATATAGTATCACTTGTATGTGGAATCTAAAAAAGAAGAAGAGGAGGAGGAAATAAAATTCATAGAAACAAAAAGTAGAATGGTGATTGCCAAAGCCTAGGGGTGGAGGTGGAGGGGATGGGGAGAAGTTGATGAAAGGGTATAAACCTTCAGTTATAAGACGAATAAATTCTGAGGATCTAATGTATAACATAATTCATAATATTGTGTTGTATACTTGAAATATGCTCAGAGAGCAGATCTTAAACATTTTGACCAAAAAAGGCAGTAACTATGTGAGCTGATGGATGTTAACTGACTTGATTGAGGTAATCATTTCACAATGTATACATACATCACATATCATTACATTGTACACTTTCAAAATACACATTCTATTTGCCAACTATACCTCAATAAAGCTGGAGGGAAGGAGCAGAGAAAACAACCAAATTCTTGGTATGCCGTTGCCCATTCACACACAGATTTAAATCATCATTTACACTAAGAATTAATAATCCATGTTCTATTAGTAGACTTTATTTTTAGGGCAGTCTTGGGTTTACAGAAAAATTGAAAACAAAAAGTTCATAAATCTTTGCATTATTGTTTAAAGAAATATTCTAACACATCAGATTCTCCCAGAGAATTGAAAACTATATGTTCACATAAAAATGTGTGCACAAAGATCCATAACAGCATGATTCATTATAGCCAAAAAGTGGGAACTACCCACATGCCAATCAACTAATGAATGGAAAAACAAAATGTGGTATATCCATACAATGGCATATTATTCAGCCATAAAAAAGAATGAAGTCCTGATATGTGCTACAACATGGGTGAGTCTCACAAATATTATGCTAAGTGAAAGAAGCCAGACATAGAAGACAACAAATTTTATGATTCCATTTATATCATGAGTGTCATGTTTTTTTTTCTTTGTGACAAACTGTGAACATCTTTTATGTGGCATGATATTAGAAGTGATCTATTAATCTAGTGTGTGGCACTGATCTATATACCATATAGATCATATTTGATCACATTCTGGTTTTTTTTGTTGTTGTTTTGTTTTGTTTGTTTTTGTTTCTATCTTTATCTTTTTCTTTTTTTTCTTTTTCTTTTTTCTCTCTTTCCCTTTCTTATCCCACTGCTTCAGGTCTTTTCTGATTTGTTTAGAGTATATTTTCTGGGGACGTGGTTACTCTGCTAGCATTTTGTTCTCTCATTAATCTATTCTCCTCTGCACAAAATGACAAGAC
>NW_027765429.1:0-296 GCF_054177405.1 Leptonychotes weddellii
GCTTGGGTGGCTCAGTTGGTTAAGCGACTGCCTTCGGCTCAGGTCATGATCCTGGAGTCCCGGGATTGAGTCCCGCATCGGGCTCCCTGCTTGGTGGGGAGCCTGCATCTCCCTCTGACCCTCCCCCCTCTCATGTGCTCTCTGTCTCTCTCATTCTCTCTGTCTCAAATAAATAAATAAAATCTTAAAAAAAAAAAAAAAGAAAAAGAAAATTACTGATGGAAGTGGAGAAAATGATAAAAAGAATCTGCAAACAGGAATATAGAAGAAAAGCAAAAACAACCAGGCACGAGAAA
>NW_027765430.1:0-296 GCF_054177405.1 Leptonychotes weddellii
ACTGGGTATTTACCCCAAAGATACAAATGTAGGGATCCAAAGGGGTACATGCACTCCAAAGGTTTATAGTAGCAATGTCCACAATAGCCAAACTATGGAAAAAGCCAAGATGTCCATCAACAGATGAATGGATAAAGAAGATGTGGTATATATATACAAAGGAATATTATGCAGCCATCAAAAAAACCCCGAAATCTTGCCATTTGCAATGACGTGGATGGAACTACAGGGTATTATGCTAAGCAAAATAAGTCAATCAGAGAAAGATATGTATCATATGATCTCACTGATATGAG
>NW_027765431.1:0-296 GCF_054177405.1 Leptonychotes weddellii
CAGGCCCATGTCCGTGCTTCTGCACCCTCCCCACCATGGGCTCTCCCCACGCAGACCCGGTGGATTGCTCTGCCTCCGTCTGCCCTCACGCCCTTGGCGGGCATTGCTCTGCCCGCCGCACCTGCACCTCGGACCCGGGGGAGGCCGCTGGCCGGGCACGTCGGGTCCGCCCCGGCGTTGCGCGTGTCTGATCCCCACTCCACCACCCTCCCGCAGGGAGCGAGTTCTCCGGCAACCCGTACAGCCACCCCCAGTACACGGCCTACAACGAGGCTTGGAGATTCAGCAACCCCGCC
>NW_027765432.1:0-296 GCF_054177405.1 Leptonychotes weddellii
CACTGTTTCATCAACCAAGTTGATGTAATATTCTTCAGTCCTCTGTTATTTCAACAATCTTCCACAGCATCTTCACCAGGAGTAGCTACCATCTCAAATTTTTTGTTCATAAGAAGCAACCCCATTAAAGTTTTCTCATGAGATTGTAGCAATTCAGTCACATCTTCAGGCACTAGCAGTAACATCAAAGATAACATCATAATAATGAAAAGGTGAAACATTCTGAGAATTAACAAAATAGGACAGGAAGTGAGCAAATGCTATTGGGAAAATGGTGTTGATAGACTTGGCTCAAC
>NW_027765433.1:0-296 GCF_054177405.1 Leptonychotes weddellii
CAGAGATGTCCTGAAATGGAATGGGCCACCTTACGAGTTAAGGAGTTCCACAAACAAAGGAGAGTGCAAGCAAAGCTGGATGGTCAGTTGGTGGGAGTGTTGTACAGGAGACTCTGGCAAACCCTGTAACATCACTGCATGGCCTCTAAAGCCCCTGAGAGTTCTCCCCCACTTGACACTCCTATGGACATGAAGGAAAAGTGCTTCTTCCAATCTGAATGATCTGGAGCATGATGAAAGAATAATTGAATACAATAACTAGATCCCTGCTGTAACTTGCTGACTTCACAGAAGAG
>NW_027765434.1:0-296 GCF_054177405.1 Leptonychotes weddellii
CAGAGATGTCCTGAAATGGAATGGGCCACCTTACGAGTTAAGGAGTTCCACAAACAAAGGAGAGTGCAAGCAAAGCTGGATGGTCAGTTGGTGGGAATGTTGTACAGGAGACTCTGGCAAACCCTGTAACATCACTGCATGGCCTCTAAAGCCCCTGAGAGTTCTCCCCCACTTGACACTCCTATGGACATGAAGGAAAGGTGCTTCTTCCAATCTGAATGATCTGGAGCATGATGAAAGAATAATTGAATACAATAACTAGATCCCTGCTGTAACTTGCTGACTTCACAGAAGAG
>NW_027765435.1:0-296 GCF_054177405.1 Leptonychotes weddellii
TCTCAGTAGCTCCCTACTTTTGGAATCACAAACTTATTAGACATTTATTCCTATGTTCTCTTAAGGGAGCCTGATGCCACCTTTATTTTGGGGGGAGCAATATGGTTTTCTTCATAGTAGGCAATTCCCACTGCCTAACTTCAAGTTAACTGACTCTGAAATTGCAATCCTGTTAACCTTCCAGAATTTTTTTTTTTTTTAATTTCAGGGATTGTATTTTTCAGTTCCTGAATTTTCATTTGGTCTTTATTTTATAGTCTCTTTCTCTGCTGAGATTTCTAGTTTTTCCACCAAGA
>NW_027765436.1:0-296 GCF_054177405.1 Leptonychotes weddellii
AAAAAAAAAAAAATTGAGGGACCCTAATGAAGTGGTTGAGGTCCTCAAATCTAGTAAGTAGGGGTTTGTGTCATCTAAGTTGAGTGTTCAATCTATAGAAGTGGAATGAAAAATTGATAGAGAAAAAGAAATAGAATAATTTCCAGATGGATATAAGATCTAAATGTGATAAAAAATTAATTCAGAGAAGTACTAAAAAGATCAGGTGATTTTTCAAATAACTTGGAAGAGGAAATAAACTTACTAAATATCAAACAAAACTCAGAAACCACTAAAAATAGATGGTAGATTCTCCT
>NW_027765437.1:0-296 GCF_054177405.1 Leptonychotes weddellii
AACATAATATAAAGTTAAAAAAGAGAAAACTACTCATTGCCATCTGAATTCTTCATCCAGACATTACTGTGAACAGACTGTACATTATTTGGGTCTCTCTGTATGTTTGTATGATTTTTAAATATATGCGTGTGTGTATATACACATACATGCATACAATTTTTTATAACTCCCAATGGAATCATACTATAGATCAGCATTCTCAAACTCAAATGTGCTTAAGAATTATCTGGAGGGGGGCGCCTGGGTGGCTCAGTCGTTAAGCGTCTGCCTTCGGCTCAGGTCATGATCCCAGG
>NW_027765438.1:0-296 GCF_054177405.1 Leptonychotes weddellii
GCAGTCGCTTAACCAACTGAGCCACCCAGGCGCCACCCCGAAGGCAGATGCTTAACCAACTGAGCCACCCAGGCGCCCTATTTATTTATTTTTAAAGGTTTATTTATTTGAGTAATCTCTACCTCCAACGTGGGGCTCGAACTCATGACCCTGAGATCAAGAGTCTCATGTTCCTCCGACTGAGCCAGCTGGGCGCCCCCAGAGGTGCGTTTTAGAACCATTAGTTGGACGGGTGAGGTGAAAAGGACTCAGGGGAGAGGCGTTTTCAAGGGCTTTGCGCCAACAAATGGCCAATA
>NW_027765439.1:0-3970 GCF_054177405.1 Leptonychotes weddellii
ATAAAGAAGATGTGGTCCATATATACAATGGAATATTACTCAGTCATTAGAAAAGATGAATACCCAACTTTTACATCAACATGGATGGGACTGGAGGAGATTATGCTAAGTGAAATAAGTCAAGCAGAGAAAGTAAATTATCATATGGTTTCACTTATTTGTGGGACATAAGGAATAGCATGGAGGACATTAGGAGAAGGAAGGGGAAAATGGGGGCGGGGAATTGGAGGGAGAGATGAACTATGAGAGACTATGGACTCTGAGAAACAAACAGGGTTTTAGAGGGGAGGGGGAAGGGAGGAGGGGTTAGCCCAGTGATGGGTATTAAGGAGGGCATGTACTGCATGGAGCATTGGGTGTTATATGAAAACAATGGATCGTGGATCACCACATCAAAAACTAATGATGTATGGTGACTAACATAACATAATAAAACTAAAAAAAAATAGGTGCTATCTCTGTCTCCATATATATACCAAATATATATGAACAATACAGGTGAAACCTAATAAGATAGACTCTTATTTATTCTGTCATTGTTTCTTGTATCTTTTATTCTATTTTAACATGTAGTTTCAAAGCTTTTAGGAAAAACTATACTACTATTTGGTCAATTCAAAGTATCAGAGAGAAGTATTAGGGTCCCCTTCTCAAATAGCTCAAAATCTGGTGAGGACTTAGAAATAAACAAACTGTTGTCTACTCTATGATCAATAAAGTCATGTCCAGGCACTCAGTGGGGGTTGGAGTCTGCAATTCTGTGTACATTATACCTAGTTGTTAAACACTCTTCTAAGTTAGGCATTAATAGTCTTACTTTACAAATAAAGATAATGAATCACAGGACAGTAGTGTTTTCAAGGCCACATAACTAATAAGTGGCAGAACCAAAATCTAGGCCAGTCAGAATTTTAAGCCTATGTCTTTTTATGTGCACCACATTGGTCTCCTAAGAGTAGGGAGGGAAGAAAATTAAGGAGTCAAGAATGAACCACAGTTTTCTAGCTAGGTAGACTGGGTAGCAGGTGGTGGAATCCGTATTCTGAGTCCAGGTATGCAGTTAGTCAGACAAGTTTGGAGGAAAACATGGTATGTGGAGAAATTTGAAGATTAGTGTTTGATGCCTGTAGGCCGTTAAGTTCAGCTACTGCAGGCAATGGAAATGAGACTTTGGAGCACAACTACAGGCTTGGGTTGGAGATGAAGGTGTGAACACCATAGTACCTATATAGTGGTTGAAACTTTGGGTATGTATTGAATCACCCAGGAGGAGTATGCAGATTGAGAAGAGGCTTAAATGTCCATCTTCAATTTGTTGGTCTCTAGATTTCTCTTGTAGATCTTATATAAAAATCTCATGCATGTATCATGGCTTAATTAAACTTGGACTTATTCACTGAATAAATATTGATAAAATTACTGAGTATCAATTTTATGTTCAACAGTGGGTTAGGCTCTGTAGGGAATAGAAAGGAAGAAGATAAATTTCCCCTCTCTAGGATCCTGCATTCTGGCTGGCAAGTCAGTGTATCTACTAGAAGTCATAATGTACAATCTAGAGTGTGGACAGGACCAGCACGCTTTATGTTTGTGGGTATGTTTCAGGGAACCCTTGGGCATCTCATAATAAATAATCATAAGACATCCAAAAGTTATGATATAAACATCATTGATATAAGCTCCTCCCAGTTTACTACTTCTGTTTCTGTTCTTCTCTTTGGAAGCTATTCATCACTTAACAAATAATAAAAACTCCTTTCTTGAACATGTTATCCTTTAAGCCCATTCCTTTAATGCTAAAGAATGCAAGTGGACCTCAGGAAGGCTGGAGCTTAGAATTAGAAAGCTGTAGGGAGAGCCATGGATGACCTCACTCCATTTCCCATTCCTGCTTCTCACCTCAGGTCTGATTCATCTTCTCTCTGCAGACGCTCTCTCTGCTCCTAAAGCTGCCTGAAAAAATATGACCACCCAGAGTAGAATACGATTACTAAGCATTTTCTTAGCCTTGAGTTCCTCTTGGTTTTCCTTTCTCAACACTGTGCATGTATTATTTTTAATCCTTACAACAACCATTCAAGACTGAAATTACTCTTTCTACATTATAGATGAGGAGACTGAAGCTGAGAGAGACTATGGCCTGCTAAGTCACTGTCAGCTGCTGGGGATGCAGAAATGAAAACCCAAGGCCTCTGCCTTCATGGACTTCATAGTACAACAGTGAAGCAGATATTTATCATTATAGGTATAGACATCAATTAGTTATTACAAAATTCTGTAAGAAGCACTGTAATAGATGTGTAAACACTGAATTGTAGTAACACAAAGGATGATGCCTGGAGAAGTACAGAGAGCACTGTAGAAAGGACATTTGAACCAACTTGGAAGAATGTGCAGCTCTCCAGATACAAAAGGGGGGGGAATGACATTTCAGGTTTTAGAGGCACAGAGTATTTATTATTTATAGGAAAAGCAGTGCTGTCCATGTTTCCCTTTGAACCCATGGCTCACCTTCTGAACTGGCAGCCAAGCTCAGATGTGCTTTATGTGAGCTTGGCTATAGGCCCTGCTGAAATGGTTCAAAATAATCTGATTTCCAGTAAGCCAGAGAAAAAAACACTTGAGACCAATATTTGTTATAAAAATTCAGTCTTTGGGGGCGGAGCAAGGTGGCGGAGGAGTAGGAGACCTGGATTTCGTCTGGTCTCAGGAATTCAGCTGGATAGGGATCAAACCATTCTGAACACCTACGAACTCAACAGGAGATCAAAGAAAAGAATAGCACCAACTCTCTGAACAGAAAAGCGACCACTTTCTGGAAGGTAGGCCTTGCGGAGAAGTGAATCCGAGGCGATATTCAGGAAGTTAGAAGGCGGGGGGGAGGGGGCCTCTGTCAGCCACTACTGGCAAGTGATAGAGCAGCGGAGCTTGAAATCGGAACTTTTAGAAGTCTGCTCCGCTGAGGGATGTCACTCCAGTGGCTAAGCGGGGGGTGGAACCCTCCCGTGTGGTTCAGGACCCTCAGGGTTACAGAAAGACCGGGGGTGCCTGAGTGTGGCAGAGCTCCCAGGAATCAGAGCGGGGAAGCCGGCTGCAGAGACGGAGCTGAGGAGCGGGCTCTTAGCTCAATGTTGCCATAAACCATGATCCAAGGCACAGTCGGGCCACTGCTCTTCCAGCAGGGACCCAACAAGCAGCAGATCCGGGGAGACTCCCCTTCCTCCCCTAGAGGAGCAGTGCAGGAGCACACCACAGGGATCTGCTGGGTTTGGAGACTCCACACGGGGTCGGGTGCCAGAGACAGAAACGCTCGGTCACAGGCCGGGTGAGCATGGAGTGCGGCCAGAGACCGGGGAGACGGGAGTGATTGACTGCTTTTCTCTGGGGGCGCACTGAGGAGTGGGGCCCCGAGTTCTCAGCTCCTCCAGGACCAGAGATTGGGAGGCCGCCATTTCACTCTCGTCCTCCAAAGCTGTACAAAAAGCTTGCAAGGAACAAAAGCTCCTGAGAGCAAACCTGAGCAGATGACTTAGCCCGGCCCCGGCAAGGGCAGGGCAATTCCGCCTCCGGCAAAGACATCTGAGAACCACTGCAACAGGCCCCTCCCCCAGAAGATCAGCAAGAACAGCCAGCCAAGACCAAGTTTACTGATCAATGAGAATGGCAGAACTCCAGCACTAGGGGAATACTGCACATAGAATTCATGGCTTTTTTCCCATGATTCTTTAGTCTTTCAAAGTTAATTTTTTTTTTAACTTTCTTTTTCTTTTCTTTTTTTTTCTTGAATTTTTCTTTTTCCCTTTTTTTAACCAACATCTTGTCAATCCCTTTTTTTTTTTAAATCTTTTTTATTTTTCGGGGTGCCTGGGTGGCTCAGTTGGTTAAGCGACTGCCTTTGGCTCAGGTCATGATCCTGGAGTCCCGGGATCGAGTCCCGCATCGGGCTCCCTGCTCGGCAGGGAGTCTGCTT
>NW_027765440.1:0-296 GCF_054177405.1 Leptonychotes weddellii
GCAGTTCTCAGTATTTGAGCCTTGTGGAATACTAATGGGTTTTTCTATTCCAAGTTTCCATTCTGAAAAGAAGGCCCTTTAATTCATTATTCTCTCGGAGTCCCTGGCACTCCTAAGAACTACCTTTCTAAAATAATGGCTCTGGAGCACAAATTATGTATCTGTTAGGAGATATGTGCTGTGGCTCTGAATAGCCATTCCAAGCCATTCCTTATATGACAAGTCACGCATCCCCAAAGAAATACTGTGAAAGAAAGGACGTGAGCCCTAAGTATGTGATCCATAAGGCCTCTAGC
>NW_027765441.1:0-296 GCF_054177405.1 Leptonychotes weddellii
GCAGTTCTCAGTATTTGAGCCTTGTGGAATACTAATGGGTTTTTCTATTCCAAGTTTCCATTCTGAAAAGAAGGCCCTTTAATTCATTATTCTCTCAGAGTCCCTGGCACTCCTAAGAACTACCTTTCTAAAATAATGGCTCTGGAGCACAAATTATGTATCTGTTAGGAGATATGTGCTGTGGCTCTGAATAGCCATTTCAAGCCATTCCTTATATGACAAGTCACGCATCCCCAAAGAAATACTGTGAAAGAAAGGACGTGAGCCCTAAGTATGTGATCCATAAGGCCTCTAGC
>NW_027765442.1:0-296 GCF_054177405.1 Leptonychotes weddellii
GCTTGGGTGGCTCAGTTGGTTAAGCGACTGCCTTCGGCTCAGGTCATGATCCTGGAGTCCCGGGATCGAGTCCCGCATCGGGCTCCCTGCTTGGTGAGGAGCCTGCATCTCCCTCTGACCCTCCCCCCTCTCATGTGCTCTCTGTCTCTCTCATTCTCTCTGTCTCAAATAAATAAATAAAATCTTAAAAAAAAAAAAAGAAAAAGAAAATTACTGATGGAAGTGGAGAAAATGATAAAAAGAATCTGCAAACAGGAATATAGAAGAAAAGCAAAAACAACCAGGCACGAGAAAAA
>NW_027765443.1:0-296 GCF_054177405.1 Leptonychotes weddellii
TCGGACGGACGAAGCTCCTCAGGCCGGGGCTGTGCCGCCCCCTGCAGAGAACCTGTTCTCTCCTCCTGCGTCCGAGGCCGCGCTGACTCTGGGATCCGGCGCTGGGGGTGGCCCGGGGGGCGGGGGGGCTCTGTGAGAAGACACACTGCTCTCCACTCGCTTTCCCCGACGGGCCTGGCTCTCCGCCGGTTTCTTCCTCTGGGCTGTGGAACCTTCTGGATGCTCTCTCCTCAGGATGAGGAAAGCAGATGTCGCTCTCCCCTCCCCCCAAGCCCCCAGACACCCTCTGCTCCCCA
>NW_027765444.1:0-296 GCF_054177405.1 Leptonychotes weddellii
CTGGTCTGACTCAACTCAAGGCCAAGGCAGCTGCAGACTGGTCCACTAACAGGGACCAAGCACTGCCCACACAGGCAAACAGAGCCACTTCAGACAACTGGACTAAATGCAAAAGTGGCTCAGCCACAACAGTAGGGCACATGCAACACACAAAGGAGACACTCCTAAAGAGCCAAGTTCTGATAAACAGGGAACACTGCACTGCAGGGCACTATAGGACCTCTTCTTTACACGGCCACTGCTTTTAGGAGCAAATGTAGCTGACTTCCCTAACATGTAGAAACAGACACAGAGAA
>NW_027765445.1:0-296 GCF_054177405.1 Leptonychotes weddellii
GAATACCCAACTTTTACATCAATATGGATGGGACTGGAGGAGATTATGCTAAGTGAAATAAGTCAAGCAGAGAAAGTCAATTATCATATGGTTTCAATTATTTGTGGAACATAAGGAATAACATGGAGGACATTAGGAGAAGGAAGGGAAAAATGAAGGGGGGGGAATCGGAGGGAGAGATGAGCCATGAGAGACTACGGACTCTGAGAAACAAACAGGGTTCTAGAGGGGAGGGAGGAGGGGGGATTGGTTAGCCTGGTGATGGGTATTAAGGAGGGCACGTATTGCATGGAGCA
>NW_027765446.1:0-296 GCF_054177405.1 Leptonychotes weddellii
CATATTTCAAACACTGCTTACACCTTAGAAAATAAAGAGCAAATGGTTAACAAGTATCTGAAGAAGGTTTAAATACTATGAATTAGAGGAAAATGTAAATTTAAACATTTGAGATACGATGTTCAGCTCATCAGAATGGCAAAAGTCAGAAAGGTGGACGAATCATAGAGCTGATGAGGATGTGTGAAGACAAGTCCTCTCCTGAATCACAGGTAGGGGTGTAAATTGGTTTACTTATTTTGGAGAGCAATCTGGCACACTTAGTGCTATTTATTTTTTTAAATTATTTTTATTGA
>NW_027765447.1:0-296 GCF_054177405.1 Leptonychotes weddellii
AGCAGGATGTAGGGTGAAAATGATGAGACCGGATTGCCAAATGAATATTTGGGGGATTATTCTTCAAAACATGAAAAATAATTAGAAGTTTTCAAACAAGAACAAAACATAGTCAAAAGAGATTATTTCATGCGAGTGGAAATAATATTGAAATCTCCATCTTTCTCAAGTATAAGCTTTCCTAAAGCATGAAATGGGTCTTTTGGTTTTTTTTTAAAGATTTTATTTATTTATTTGAGAGAGAGAGAATGAGAGAGAGCGAGTACATGAGAGGGGGGAGGGTCAGAGGGAGAAGC
>NW_027765448.1:0-296 GCF_054177405.1 Leptonychotes weddellii
AGAAATCAGGATGGTAAAACTGGGCACGGTGATATTAATTCCCACAACTATCAGAACTACTACCTCATTGACATGGGTGCTGGTGCAAGAGAGTTGGAGAAGAGGAAGAATGTCACACAAGTAATGGTTGATGATATTGACATTGCAGAAGGTTAGTATAAGCATGCACCCTGTGTGGGCAGAGGCTCCAGCAAATCCCATCATATATGCAGCAACACTTAGCAAGGAACAGACCTGATGGGACATGGTGACCCTATACAGCAATGGATTACAGATGGCCACATAGCGGTCATAGG
>NW_027765449.1:0-296 GCF_054177405.1 Leptonychotes weddellii
ATAGGTTGGAGGGAAACCTAAAAATATTTAGACAAATGAAGAAATTACTTTGGAATATCTGATATTTTTACTATCCATGCCTCTACTACTTGCCACTGTATGGAGAGAAAAAGGTAGTTGTGTGTCATGTTTTTTAAAAAGTGTGATGTGTCTGTGTGTGTGTGTGTGATATCATATATATACACATATATATGTATATTTAAGTAATCTCTACACCCAATGTGGGGCTCAAACTCACAACCCTGAGATCAAAAGTCACATGCTCTTCCGACTGAAACAGCCAGGCATGTGGTGAA
>NW_027765450.1:0-3970 GCF_054177405.1 Leptonychotes weddellii
GAGAAAGAAAAGGTAAGCTGTGAAGATATGTTCTTCAGACTTCTCTAGAATAGTAGAACTTCAGAAATGATCTAAACATATAATAAGGAAATAACTGAAACAACATGAGAGAGTGCTTCAGATATAACATCTATTTAAAAAAGCATAATATAAAATTATGTCTGGATTATGAGTGTAACCATATAAAATTCATATATGTTTGTGGATGAGGGAACTTAAAAATTATTAATGTGTGATAGTTACATAATTGTGAATATTTTTTTTACTGTCTTTATTTTTGTCATAAAGCTTATATGATAATAAACTTCAGGAGGAAACAGTTGGCTGCTCTTAAATCACTAAACCTATAAGCTTCTTCTCTTTGCTGATACACAAAGCTGTGTGTATCCATCTGACTCATTCTCTATCATCAGTGAAATAAAACAGGATGTTGTCAGAGGCCTAGTCTAATCTACCCCATATGTATTGCTACACTCAGAACCTGGAGGCTTGTACTAGAAAGTCTTCTCTACTATGGGAATCTTCTTTCAACTGAAAAGTATATACATATAAATGAAAATATCAAGTTTTGGGGAGGTCTCACCCACCTGCTAGTGGGTGTATGATCTGGTTCAGCTGCTTTGGAAAATTATTTTGCATTATCTAATAAAGAACATACTGCATACACTATGACCATAAATCCCCCTTCTAGGTCTATACCCAATAGAAGTGCATATGTATGTTCAGCAAAGATATGTACTAGTATGTTGATAGCAACATTATTTGTAATAGCCCCAAATTGGAAAGTATTCAAATGCTCATCAACAGAGAGTAGATAAAAAGTTATGGTAGAGACACAGAACAGAATCCCTTATGACAATGAGAATGAACAATTTACAATTACATATATTCATATGACTGAATGTCACAAATGTTGAGAAATAAGCCAGATGCAAAAGTGTATATACTATACAGTTCCATTTAAATAAGTACAAAGCCAGGCAAAATTAATCTATGCTTTTACAAACCAGGATAATAGTCATTGGAGATAGAAGGGGAGATACTGAAAGGAGCATAAAGAGGCGTCTGGGGTGCTTATGATGTACTATTTATTGATCCAAATGCTGGTTATATTGAGTGTGTTCAGTTTGTAGAAATTCATCAAGCTGTACACTTATATGTACTTTAATGTATATTATACTATAATAAACGTTCTTCTGTAAAGTCAGTAAGTATTAGCAAAAGCTTTAAGAGTGTTACCAGGATTTCTTTTTATGTAGATATTGAAAAGAGGGCCAGTTGGCAGAGGTAGGATAGTGTTGTGAATTTACAATGAACTAGAAAATCTGGGTTATATAGCACAGTGCATCTGGGGAACTTTGTAACCAGCCAGGAATGGTTATTGCCAGTCACAGAGCTGAAAGCTCTCAGTAAATTTTGTTTCCTCCATTGCACACTGTCTGATGATTGGCAAAGAAATAAAATACAGAATAAAGGAGGCCAGAGTGCCCTCTGTGAAAATAAAATGTATTGCCAATATGGCACACAGCTGCACCTCCGTCCAAAGTTGTATGGAGCTGATGAGAGGTCCGAGCTGCTGTATGACTTGGAGAGCTAGTGTACATCCCTTTGCCAGAAGCACAGTTAGAAAAAGCAAACAGAAAACATGCTTTCACTAAGATTCCCAAAGGAAGGAAGGAAAACTCTTCTCCAACCAAGAGAGGAGAGGAGGGAGGAAGGGTATCAGCTTCTCATCTGGCTAAAGATCAGCTTCAGGAAGCACAGGAGAAATTGTCTATCTGCTTGAAGAAATGTTATTTTCCCTTAGTCCTCATAGAATGCCCAGGAACTACTGGGTTCTTGGAAGTTTATGCAGGGGAAATAAAGCTGACCACACCTGAAATTACTGATCAATTTCAGCATCCCTTAAAGGAGGCCAACCAACGTCCTATTCTTCCTAATGTGATGCACCAGGAAGCAGGCAGCCACCAGCTGTTTGGTATTCGTACTCCAAGAACTGAACCAGAATCTAGTCAGTCCTTTATATTCAAGCATCTAAAGGAAACACAGGGTAGAAAAAGGTGTTAAATGATATTCTAAGGATACAATAAGCCAAATCTAGAAGGTGGGAAATCCTACAAGGAAATTAAACTGGTTTCTTCAATAAATAGAGGCATTAAAGGGGAAGGGGAAGGGAAAACTTGCAAATTTAAAAGAGATTTATAAGCCATATCAGGAAAATGCAATGACTGGCACTTGAATCCTCATTCAAACAAACCAACCATAAAAAAGGCATCTTTGAGGAAATCAGGGAGATTGACCATAAGCTGGATATTAGGTGATTTTAACAAACTATTACAAATTTTGTTTTAAGTGATAATGGTTATTATGGCTATATTTTTTTAAACATCTTTAAAATACCAAAGTATTTATCTGATAAAAGTAACATAAATTCTAGGTTTCCTTAAAAATATTCCAGCAAGGGACGGATGCCTGGGTGGCTCAGTCAGTTAAGCGTCTGCCTTCAGCTCAGGTCATGATCCCAGGGTCCTGGGATCGAGTCCTGCATCGGGCTCCCTGCTCCGCGGGGAGCCTGCTTCTCCTTCTGCCTCTGCCTCTCTCTCTCTCTCTCATGAATAAATAAATAAAATCTTTAAAATAAATAAATAAATAAAAATATTCCAGCAAAAAATAAATGAAAATATTTTAAAGTCAGGCAGAATATATGAAATAAAATAAAGTGGCAATAATTGTTGAAGCCAGGTGATTGGCAGTGGAGATTCATCATATTATTTTCTCCATCTTTGTATATGTCTTAAATTTCCCATTTTTAATTTAAAAATAATAAAAGATTAAATTAGAGTTCTGACAATTGGCCTGGAGCAATTTTCATGATTTCTTATTGAGTGAAAAGAGCAAGATGAAGTAAAGTGAATATAACAATAATAATAACCTATTTTTGTAAAATGATGACCTATTTTGTAATATACACACATAAACACATATATAAACACATATGTATATATGGACATACATATATGTATATTTACATGTGACTTTTTAAGATGAGCACTGAGAATTACTTGGAAGGCACAAGCTAGATTATAAACATGGAGTAGCTGGGGGTAGAGGCTGTTATGGGTTGGGAAAGAGAAGGTAAGGGCAGATGAAGAAAAATATTTCACTTAAAAAAAAGGCATTATGCAGCATTACCTTGATCCCAAAACCAGACGAAGACCCCACCAAAAAGAAGAATTACAGAACAATATTCCTGATGAACATGGATGCAAAAATTCTCACTAAGATACTAGCCAATAGGATCCAACAGTACTTTAAAGACATTATTCACCATGACCAACTGGGCTGCAAGGGTCGTTCAATATCTGCAAATCAATCAACGTGATATATCACATTAATAAGAGATGACAAGGATCATATGGTCCTCTCAATTGTTGCAGAAAAAAGCATTTGACAAAATACAGCATCCTTTCTTGACTAAAACTCTCCACAATATAGGGATAGAGGGAACATATCTCAATATCATAAAAGCTGTCTATGAAAAGCCCACTGTGAATATCATTCTCAGTGGGGAAAAACTTTCCCCCTAAGGTCAGGAACATGATAGGGACGTCCACTATCACCATTGCTGTTCAACATAGTACTGGAAGTTCTAGCCTCAGCATTCAGACGACAAAAAGAAATAAAAGGCATCCAAATTGGCAAGGAAGAAGTCAAACTCACACTCTTCATAGATGACATGATGCTCTAGGTTGAAAACCCAAAAGACTCCACCTCAAAATTGCTAGAACTCATACAGGAATTCGGCAACGTAGCAGGATATAAAATCAATGCACGCAAGTCAGTTCCATTTCTATACACTAACAATGAGACAGAAGAAAGAGAAATCAAGGAATCGATCCCATTTACAATTGCACCAAAAACCATGAGCTACCTAGGCATAAACCTAACCAAAGAGGTAAAGGATCTGTAC
>NW_027765451.1:0-296 GCF_054177405.1 Leptonychotes weddellii
ATAGGTTGGAGGGAAACCTAAAAATATTTAGACAAATGAAGAAATTACTTTGGAATATCTGATATTTTTACTATCCATGCCTCTACTACTTGCCACCGTATGGAGAGAAAAAGGTAGTTGTGTGTCATGTTTTTTAAAAAGTGTGATGTGTCTGTGTGTGTGTGTGTGATATCATATATATACACATATATATGTATATATAAGTAATCTCTACACCCAATGTGGGGCTCAAACTCACAACCCTGAGATCAAAAGTCACATGCTCTTCCGACTGAAACAGCCAGGCATGTGGTGAA
>NW_027765452.1:0-296 GCF_054177405.1 Leptonychotes weddellii
ACGACCTCCAGGGGGCCAGAGACTCTGTCCATCCTGATGCCAGGCGCCTCCGAGCACTTAGGCTCCGTGAGGCTGGGGGGTGAAGGAGCGCGGGCCCGGCAGCCCCAGAGCAGAAGCCCTGCCTCAAGCCCCCTTGCCCACCTGATCTTCAGAGCCTGTAGCTTGGCCAAGGGGCAGGTATCTGAGGCAGAGAAGGGTCGGCTAGGGGCTCTGGCTCAGAGGGCGTTGATGGAGCATGGGGAGCAGGGAGGACCCAGGGGCGGGGGAGAGATAGGGTGGCCCCCAGCCCTCAGGAC
>NW_027765453.1:0-296 GCF_054177405.1 Leptonychotes weddellii
CTGGTCTGACTCAACTCAAGGCCAAGGCAGCTGCAGACTGGTCCACTAACAGGGACCAAGCACTGCCCACACAGGCAAACAGAGCCACTTCAGACAACTGGACTAAATGCAAAAGTGGCTCAGCCACAACAGTAGGGCACATGCAACACACAAAGGAGACACTCCTAAAGAGCCAAGTTCTGGTGAACAGGGAACACTGCACTGCAGGGCACTACAGGACCTCTTCTTTACACGGCCACTGCTTTTAGGAGCAAATGTAGCTGACTTCCCTAACATGTAGAAACAGACACAGAGAA
>NW_027765454.1:0-296 GCF_054177405.1 Leptonychotes weddellii
CGCCTGGGTGGCTCAGTTGGTTAAGCGACTGCCTTCGGCTCAGGTCATGATCCTGGAGTCCCGGGATCGAGTCCCGCATCGGGCTCCCTGCTCGGCAGGGAGTCTGCTTCTCCCTCTGACCCTCCTCCCTCTCATGCTCTCTGTCTCTCATTCTCTCTGTCTCAAATAAATAAATAAAATCTTTAAAAAAAAAAAAGATACAATGTATTATGATAAGTGAAATAGTAATATGCAACAGTTACTGACCACTATTAACAGGGGCCATGTTAAGCACTTTATACCTATACCTCTGTTTA
>NW_027765455.1:0-296 GCF_054177405.1 Leptonychotes weddellii
TGCACAGCAAAGGAAACAGAAGAGAGTCTTAACTGAGGAAGGACGTCTCGCTACCACTCTACACTGTGGGGTGTTGTAGATAGAGCTTGTCTATTAGATGGCTATTATGTAAAACAAGGGCAGAAAGGAAAACTGGCAAGCTATGGGCAATTTTATACTCTGAGAAAATATAAAGGCTATCTCCCCAGCATAGGGTGCATTCTGCAGGGGTTGCTAGTTACCTACTCTGATATTTGTTCTTTTTTCTTAAACTTTTGATTATAGCTGGACACATGACCAACTTTTTAAAAATTGAA
>NW_027765456.1:0-296 GCF_054177405.1 Leptonychotes weddellii
AAAAAAGAAATGTAAAAGGTTTCTTAATTTTAGGTTGTTAATTGTAGGAGAGGAAGTTTTCCTTGATCTTCTTAGGTTTCCTGGCTGCGTCTGAAATGTAGACTGAGAAAGCACACAAATTTATTTAATCTAAGTTTTATATAACATGAGAGCACTTATAAGAAAAGATCTGGGGCGCCTGGGTGGCTCAGTCGTTAAGTGTCTGCCTTCGGCTCAGGTCATGATCCCAGGGTCCTGGGATCGAGTCCCACATCGGGCTCCCTGCTCGGCGGGAAGCCTGCTTCTCCCTCTCCCAC
>NW_027765457.1:0-296 GCF_054177405.1 Leptonychotes weddellii
AAAAAAGAAATGTAAAAGGTTTCTTAATTTTAGGTTGTTAATTGTAGGAGAGGAAGTTTTCCTTGATCTTCTTAGGTTTCCTGGCTGCGTCTGAAACGTAGACTGAGAAAGCACACAAATTTATTTAATCTAAGTTTTATATAACATGAGAGCACTTATAAGAAAAGATCTGGGGCGCCTGGGTGGCTCAGTCGTTAAGCGTCTGCCTTCGGCTCAGGTCATGATCCCAGGGTCCTGGGATCGAGTCCCACATCGGGCTCCCTGCTTGGCGGGAAGCCTGCTTCTCCCTCTCCCAC
>NW_027765458.1:0-296 GCF_054177405.1 Leptonychotes weddellii
ATGAGTTAGGTCATATTATGGGAGCTCTTAATGCTAGGCTGAGGCATTGGTTTAAAAAAAAAAAAAAGGTGTACAGTGTCTTCATAGCACTTTTGAGTATCGGTGTTTTTTGATATGGTCATATTTTATGTTCAGGTGTAGTATTGTGGCTGGCTCAGTCATTTAACCATTGTGTCATTTGTTGGAGGTACCAAAATCAGTAATAAAATTGAGTTCTTTTCCTGACTTGTTAATTTCAGCCATTCTGACTGGTGTGAGGTGGTATCTCATTGAGATTTTGATTTGGATTTCCCTGA
>NW_027765459.1:0-296 GCF_054177405.1 Leptonychotes weddellii
CTTTTACCTTCATAGATTTCCAACCACCTAAAATTTGAGTATAAAGCGTGATAAAAGGATCCTGTTTATTTTCCAAATGGATAACTATCCCAACATTATTTATGAATAATCCCTTTTTTCCACTGATTTGAAATGCTGTCTTTACCATATACCAAATTACCACAACATACCTGTACTTTTTATTACTAGATTTTTTTTTTAATTTTATTATGTTATGTTAGTCACCATACATCACTGGTTTTTGATGTGGTGATCCACGATTCATTGTTTTTGTATAACACCCAGTGCTCTATGCA
>NW_027765460.1:0-296 GCF_054177405.1 Leptonychotes weddellii
ATGCACAAACAATGAATCATGGAACACTTCATCTAAAACTAATGTAATGTATGGGGATTAACATAAGAATAAAAAAAAATAGCAAAAAAAAAAAAACAACCCTGCAGATCAGTTAATAACGAGGGCAAGATTTCCCATTTCATGTACCACTCCTCTGAAGATTGTGAATTCAAATGTTTGGAGAGAATGTGAATTTTTAATAATAACTTCAAGGTGACTTTGATACACACCAAAGTTTAATAACAATTGACTTGCTGGGAAAACAAAACAAAACAAAAACTAAAACCTAATAAAGA
>NW_027765461.1:0-13958 GCF_054177405.1 Leptonychotes weddellii
GAATTGTGTAAGACTGTTGAATCACAGACCTGTACCTCTGAAACAAATAATACATTATATGTTTAAAAAAGAAGAAGATAGCAGGAAGGGAAAAATGAATGGGGGAAATTGGAGGCGGAGATGAACCATGAGAGATGATGGACTCTGAGAAACAAACTGAGGGTTCTAGAGGGGAGGGGGGTGGGGCGATGGGTTAGCTTGGTGATGGGTATTAAAGAGGGCACGTACTGAAATGAGCACTGGGTGTTATACGCAAACAATGAATCATGGAACACTACATCAAAAACTAATGATGTAATGTATGGTAATTAACAGAACATAATAAGATTTAAAAAAAAGTGTCAAGGAAGCATCTCCTGTTTATGTCAAAACCATTTTTTTTTTCTTCTGGCTTCTTTACTAGTCCTTTGAATGGTGACAGAGCATTGAGGTGGTACATGAAGTATAAAGAAAAAATATGTTACAATCTTCATTATTTGTCCTCTGAGTAATAAACATTTCACCCCAACCTCTTCATGTACTCTAAAGTCAGGCTTGAATCCTCTTGAAGATAAGAGAAATTGCTCAGCTCCTGGATGTTGAACTTTGAGTACACAGTTTATTTCTTTAAACAATCCTTGAGTAAAACACATTTCTTTGTAAATAGTCATGTCTGGGTCATCTAAGAAAACATCTACTCTGAGAAACATTATTTCACATCTTCAGTCATAGGTGTTCCCACAGGGAAAATATATAATTGTGTATTGTAATTCATCTGAATAATGCTGAGCCCAATCTAGCTACACATTTTTTTAGCCACATATTGACACAGAAACTTAAATGTGAATAGGTGTGTGTGTGTGTGTGTGTGTGTGTGTGTGTGTGTGTGTGTGATAATTATGCAGTAGACCACAGGGGGAAAAACATAGTGATGAGCATAAAACAGGTGACTATTTGGATGTTGGCTGCAAAAAAGCCCCTTATTTCTAGTTCCTGATTCTTGCCCTGCTTGTCAAATCCTCTATGAATCTTCTTTAAGTTTACATGGATGAGATATACTCAGAATATTTTCAGTAATAACAATTCATAGTAAAGAAACAGAAGAAGATGAGGCAATGCAAAAAGTTTTTTCTCACAGAACCACCTGATCTGTATTTCAATTTTTTCAAGGTTGAGGCATACATCAGGTATTTTGAAAATGTAGTGTAATATCATCATCATTTTGGAATATAGCCTGAGCTGTGATCTGCTATCTCTTAGTTTACTTAGCACAGTGGGTTTCAACCATTTTTACGCCTGTACCCCATTTATATGTGCAACAGTATTCCATCAATTAATATTTTGCGCTTTGTATTGCCCTGAAGGTTATAGAATTAGTAATAGCAGAATGTATACTAGAGTTTTCTAGCTAGGAATTTATCTCATGATCACATACCAACTCCTAACATAAGCAGTCACTGCAAGGAGGAGGATATGGTAAAGAACTTTTTGGATCATGGCTGGTTGCCTTATTCTTAAACCATACAAAGCTTTCATTGTCTAAAGCAGAAGTTTCACTTCCCTGTCTCTCAGTTACATAAAGGGAAGTTATTATCAAAGCAGTTAATAAATAATAATAGTAATGTGAAGACCCATGGCTGCCCAACAATGAGCACTTGAGAAAGTCATTTGAACAAATCAGAGTAAGGAGACCTAGAACATTTAGAAGTGCTTAGCAGGGTCATATTGGGAGAAAATTTTGCTGCAACTTTGCAATAGAAATTCAAATATAATGATATTTTGTCTGAGAACAACAAACGTGGGCCTATACTTATAAACAATAACTTTAAATTATAGGAAATGACTACCCTATAGAGATATTTTAGGTGAGCATTTATGATTTCAGCCTTGGTTTTATAAATTCCAACTAGCAAGTTTCTAATTACATCTTGTTATTGGTGAAATGGATCATAAAAGAATGAAAATTTGTTATGAATTTCTCAGAACATGAATTTTAGTTCATTTTAATTAAAAATTAAGAGCACTTTTAGGAACATCACAAAATGAAAGGAATAAAATTGAAATACTTTCAAATATCACTTATCTAAACAGTGGCATGTTAACAAAAATTTTTAAAAAATGTCTCTAAGTTAATTCTTTACCTAACTATAAATTACTTCCATAATCTTCCTATTAATTTGTATTTCATTCATTTTTTTGCATGCTTGCTTTCCCAATATATTTGGCTGACTTTAGTGAATAGTGTGTATGGAAAATAATATGTACCAGTAATATCTGTAAAGAGATATGCACTTTATATCCTCTGGCAGAGAGGGTTACACAT
Source organism: Leptonychotes weddellii (assembly GCF_054177405.1). Lineage (NCBI taxonomy): Eukaryota > Metazoa > Chordata > Mammalia > Carnivora > Phocidae > Leptonychotes > Leptonychotes weddellii. The sequence continues at coordinate 2,303 of NW_027765461.1, forward strand.
CAAAGATTCCTACTGACAGTCCATAACAACTTCTCAGGCAGGTGTGATATTCCTCAGCCCTCTTGCCTCTAAGTGGAGTCATGTGACTACTTTTGAGCAATGGAATGGGAGTAAAACCTATGTATAGCATTTCTGGGTCTATGTGTTTATATGTCTGGTATTTCTTCTTTTCTTTCTTGGAAGTTTTGGTTGTGATGTGGTGAAAATGACTACATCACAGAGGAAAGAAGACTGGATTGCTGAATTACTACTTAAGAAAGAACCCTCTAATCAGAAACATCTATGTTGAACTTTATGTGAATGAGTAATACATTTGTATATTGTTAAGCTACTGAGATTTGTTTGTTTCTATTTGTTTTGTTGTTGTTATAGTAATTACCCTAACCTGAGTAATATATATGTGTAATCATTAAAATACTCTGAATCAGGTACAATTATTATGCCCATTCTACAGATAAATTTAGCTAAATTTAGCTCAGATAAAATAAGTACTTGCACAAGTTAGTAAATGGCAGGGGCTATATTGAACTGAGGGTTGCATAATTCTAAAGGCCATGTATTTAACCAAGAGTGACACTTTAATAATAAAGACATCTCTTGCTGGGCCCATGGCATGCATAATGGAATTCATTGATTCAAAGATGTTCCAGGCATTAAGATAAAAGAAACACAGGCATAAAAGAAAATGACAAAAAAAAAAAAAAGAAAATGACATAGTTGGGGGTTGATTAGATTGTATTTTTCAAAAATCTCTATTCTTTCGCCTATCTTTGTCATGCTGCAATGACTACTAAACCCACTGATTTGGGAGTTGGCTATGTAACTTGCTTTGACCAAGGCATAGATATGGGGATGATGGTCAGCCTGTTAGGGGCAGCAGCCTTAAAGGTATCATATGTTTCTGTGTACATTCTTGAGTTTGATCCCTGTGTATGAGGAAATTATAAATAGTGGCTGTTGTGTGTACTCAGGTTACAGAGTGAAAAGACAAATGGAGCAGACTTGAAGCTAATCCAGCCAAGCCCAGCTAAACCCACCTAAAACCAGCTGAACCCAGCTGAATTCAGCTAAGTCATAGATAAGCCACACTACCATGAATGAGAAATAATTATTTCATGTTGAAAAACACTATGGTTCTGGGTTATTATCTGATGATATATTTGATATGGAAGGAAAAAAATGAATGTTTAGAATATAGATTGCCGATAAAGCAAGAAGATGTGATTGAAATGGCAAGTTGAGGCTAGATTGAGATTGACCTTATATGCCATGCCAAGAAGTTTAAAGAACATATTATAAGAACTATAGAGTTATTAGAGTGACATGAACATGTGCTCCATTTTGGTTTACTGATATAAGTAGTTTATCTTCTGACCATAGAAAAATTGAAAGAAGAAAGAAAGAAAGAAAGAAAGAAAGAAAGAAAGAAGAAAGAAAGGAAGGAAGGAAGGAAGAAAGAAAAAGAAAAAGAAAGAAAGAAAGAAAGAAAGAAAGAAAGAAAGAAAGAAAGAAAGAAAGAAAGAAAGAAAGAAAGAAAGAAAGAAAAAGTCTTGTTGAAGGAAGGAAAGGTTTAGAAAGGTAGTAAACATGCCATGGGCCCACTAAGTCTTGTATCAGGTGTATCATACTTGGTTTATGCATCATTTACTTTGATTTCTGACCAAAATGACCATAGTATTGGCTTGTCCTATTACTGCCTTCATATGTTAAAGCCATGGTCATTATAGTTCAAGAAACTCCATGAGTAGTGTTATTGGCAAGGAGAGACTGCTTTGCCTGTTCACTGGCCAAAGGGTATTCTCAGTTACTCTGGTCTTTCCTTTTCCACCTGGGATTGTCCAGTGAAGAAAACTAGAAGTTAAGGAAAGTAACCAGTGCATAAGGTGGACAGTGACCAAAGAGAACTAGAAGATAAGAATGCCCTCCCTGTTCTGAGATGCAGTAGTACTTACTGCCTCTCTGAAGACATCCTGTGAGATAGTATAATTGTATGCTATGGTCAGCCAAAAAGAACATCCTCTTACATTTATTTTCCCTCCTTCCTAATTATTCCTAATTTAAAAAAATGTGTTTTGTGTGTGTGTGTGTGTGTCAACTTTTATCCTTTTTCTTTCTTTTTTTTTCCACCCCACCTCAGGGAACTTAGACAAATAGAGCAAGCTAAACAAAACAATGTTTTTTTCTGGCCTTCAGGTCCAAGAATAGGGCTCACTCAAAGAATATTGGCTTGACATTAGAAGGGAGTTATAGTCTAAACTCATTCAGTTATGATTTCAGTGATCTTAGATAATTCCCTTAAACTGCTTAAACCTCACTTTCCTTATCTATCAAAGGAATTGATCCTTGCTCACAGAGTTCTAAGATAACATGAGTTAATCTGTACAGAATTATTAAACAGCACTGCCTATGTCTTCAAAGTGTCAAAATAATCCTCGGAGGGAGAGATGGTGCAAAATGTGTAACAACAGAGAAAGGCTTGGTAATAACTAAAAAGATGTATGATCTGGATGTACAATTGGGATATTTGTTTTGAGGAATGCAGGTTAGTGCATACTGTTTATAGTATGCTGGGTCTTGCTCAAAGTCCTTGATACATACTATCTTATGTAAAACTTATAGTAATTCAGGGTGCCTGGGTGGCTCACTCAGGTAAGCATCTGCCTTTGACTCAGGTCATGATCCTAGGGTCCTGTGATCAGTCCTGCAGTAGTAGGGCTCCCTACTCTGTGGGAAGTTTGCCTCTCCCATTCCCTCTGCCCCTCCCCTATGCTCATGCTCTCTCTTTTGCTCACACTCTCGCAAATAAATAAATAAATAAATAAATAAATAAATAAATAAATAAAATCTTTAAAAAGGCTTACAGTAATTCTATGACAGAGGCATAGAAACTGGGCAACAGAGATGTTGAGTACATATCCACAAGCAAGAAAGTTTTGGATCTGGGACTCAAATCCAATATGTGTTCATAATCACTATGATAAAATGACAGACATATTTTGAGAAAAAATTGAGTACTTTTAACAGAGGCCAAACTTGGGTGGCTATAGCAAAAAGGCAGTCTTTATACCCTGTGTTTTGGGGTTATTACTGATCATCATAAAACGCCATTTCATCATATACATTGATGTTAGCAGTACCAGTATGTATTAGCCTCGACAACACTGCTTAGGAAAGGATAAGGATCTCCCTGTGACAGATCTTTGCAAAGTAGTTCTTGTAAAGAGGAGAAGAGAAAGTAGAATACATTTGCTATTACTTGATATTTTAATGCAGGATTTATTTATTCAAGACCATGGACATTTTGGATCAGGGCTTTGTTTTGTGTAATTTATACCTATATGTTTATAACTTAAAGAGTGTCATTGAAAATACTACTAATAAAAACACAGGACATGGTCTCTCATTTTTAAACTTACCAGTTATCATCCCTGCTTTTTAAAAATCAGCCCCATTAAGGTGTAATTTCATACAATATAATTCATACAAATTTGATGAGTTTTACAAATACATATAGTCTGTGTATCCCAGGATATAGAATATTTCCATTACCCCAGAATTTTTTATTGCTTTCCCCTTTGCTGCTCAGTAAAAGGGCAGAAAAGCCACAGTGGAAAAAAGGGGCAATGGATTTGTACCTAGAATATATAAAGGACTCTTACATTTTTTTAAGATTTTATTTATTTATTTGAGAGAGAGAGAGAGACCATGAGCAGGGTGAGGGCCAGAGGGAGAAGCAGACTTCCCACTAAGCGGGGAGCCTGACATGGGTCTTCATCCCGGGACTCCAGGATCATGACCTGAGCCAAAGGCAGCCGCTTAACCAACTGAGCCACTCAGGTGACCCAGGACTCTTACATTTCAATATAAGAACAAATAATCCAACTAAAAGTAAGCAAGAGTAGAAGAAGAGTTGGATATATACTCCCCGCCCCCAAATATGTATTACCCATATTCTAAAAGAAGAGAAATCAAGGGCTTAGAGAGGATTAATAACCAGTCCAAGTTTACCTCTGATAAGTGGTAGATTTGGGATTCAAACTGGGAGTCAATTTGAAGTGAAATTTGTGTTCTTTAAGTGAGAAGGAGAAAGAGAGAAAAAGTAGAAAGAGAGAAAGAGAGGTAGGGAGATAAAAAAGGAAAACATAGTGATGGCAGTCATTATTTGAATGAGTTACCCAAAGCCCTACAGTATTACCTCACATCAAGTCCCAAAGGATGAGTGAGTCAGTAATGACAGCATTGAACTACATTGTTATGTAACTACTACTTCCTATAGAAATGAGAGAAAAATCTTCCATTTCAATTTTTACCCAGGCAAAGTTTTTTTTTTCTTTAAAGATTTTATTTCTTTATTCATTAGAGACAGAGAGAGAGAGAGAGAGAAACAGAGGGAGAAGCAGGCTTCCCCAGGGAGCCCAATGTGGGATTCGACCCCAGGACTCTGGGATCATGACCTGAGCTGAAGGCAGACACATCCTACTGAGCCACCCAGGCGCCCTGTTTGTTTGTTTTTAAATCGTTCTCTTTACAGGGAGGTGTGGTGGTGATTTGGGTTGAGAGATTCTAATGCTGAACAAGCAAACAAGAGAATCCTGTAACTTTCACCTAGCCCTCCTTCTTTCCTAAGATTATCAAGTAGAGAAATCAACAGGATATTTAAAAACAAAAATAAATTTTACAATGTACTCTACCAGATGTATGCTAATGAAAATTAAAGTGAAATGAAGCTATGAATGTGTTTGCAAAGTGAGAAGTGTGGTTCAGCCTCTTTTTTTTTTGGATGGTTATTATTGTTTAAAGGTGTTAAAGGAGTGTAAGTAAATCACTAAAACAGCTACAGAACATTTTATGAGTCATAGCAACTAGTCATCTCTGTATGTAAACAGAAATGTCCTGTGCTTGCAAGACAAAAAGAAGATAGCTCTGCAGTCTTATCTGGCCTCTTAGTTGTTTTAATTTGTGAACTTTGAGCTGAGAATCTCTTAAACTGAATGAATGAAATTCCCTATAGAGAAGAGTTCCTGAGATAAAACCATCCTCTAGAGACAAAGTGCCAAGAGCTTCATGTCATCAAAGCTGTTCACAGCACCTGGTTACTGAGTTGAAGGAATGCTCATATTTTCTTTACTTTCTAACCATAATATTAGTCACAATAACAACAATCATAATTTTTAAGAATCCCAACTTATGAAGATTTGGAGCATACACACTGCAGTCTCATGCTGTTTCAAACAAGTCTCTGCAATTTAAAAAGTAGTATTTTTATTCCCATTTCACAGGTTTAGATATTTCCTCCTCAAGGGATTTGAACCTGTTGTTTCCTTCTTCAGGAAAGTCCTCCTTTAGATGTATTAATGGCTAGCTTTTTAAAATTCTATTGTATTTTTTTCAGATTTCACCTTCTCATTGAGACCCATCTTATGCCACCCTATTTAAAATTTCAATACCCAACTTTCAACATCCCTTATCCTCCTTCCCTGCTATATTCCTCCTTCTCATACCATATATTACTGTCTAACATAATTTACATTTTTATTTACCTCATCTTTTCCTTATCTCACCCCTCTAGAGTGTAAACTATGTGAGTCTATGAGGACAGGGATTTCACAAACACCATATACTCTGATTGACATTATTTGGTTGAATTAGTGATAGAAGTACAGCTAATGGGAGACTGAGATAGAATTCATACTTAGGCTCTCTGATTACGTGTTCAATTTTGTTTTTTAAGGACCATTCACAGCTTATGTTTATAAGAGTCGGAATAGTTCAAATGTGATTAACATTGATGAAATTAAATTTTTTATCTTCAATATGAAGAGTTGATCATATGTATCAGTATAAGTATTCAACACATTTTGGCTCTCAAAAAGGAGTTTCTTAAAATAATATTAACATTTTGGGACTTCTGGGTGGCTCCGTTGTTTAAGCATCTGCCTTAGGCTCAGGTCATGATCCCAGGGTCCTGGGATTGAGTCCCGCATCAGGCTCCTTGTTCAGCAGGGAGCCTGCTTCTCCCTCTACCTGCTGCTTCCCCTGCTTGTGCGTCTCTCTCTCTCTCTCTCTGACAAATAAATAAAATCTTAAAAAAAAAATATATTAACATTTTAATTGTTTTTAATATTTACTCTTGTCAGCTTTTCACTCTTAGTCCATTAGAGCTGCTATAACAAAGTACCATAAATTGGGTGGCTTATAAACAACATAAATTTATTTCTTACAGTTCTGGATGCTGGAAGTTTAAGATCAAGGGATCAGCTTGGTGGCATTCTGGTGAGAGCTCTTCTGGGTTGCAGAGTGTCAACTTTTTTTTTTTTTTTAGTGTAATTGACACACAATGTTACATTAGTTCCAGGTATGTAACATAGTGATTTGATAAGTTTATATATTACGCTATGCTCACCACAAGTGTAGCTACCATGTGTCACCATTCAACACTATTATAATATAATTGACTATATTTTTTTGATGTGCCTTTTATTCCCATGACTTATTTATTGCATAACTGAAACGCTGTATCTCCCACTCCCCTTTACCCATTTTGCCCATCCACTGTCCCTCTCCCAAACAATATTTCAAAAAGATATAAGCACCCCATGTTTATTGCACCATTATTTACAATAGACAAGATATGAAAGCAACCTAAGTGTCCATCAATAGATGAATGGATAAGGAAGATGTAATATATATATATGGAATATTGGACTATGGAATATACAATGGAATATTACACAGACATAAAAAGTTTGAGATTGTGCCATTTGTGATAACAAATGGATGGATCATAAAGGGTATTATGCTGAGCAAAATAAGTCAGACTGAGAAAGACAAATATCATATGATTTCACTCATATGTGGAATTTTTTTTAAAAATGAATAAACAAACACAAAAAGCAGAATTAGATCTCTAAATACAGAGAACAAGCTGATGGTTGCTATAGCCTGTCAACTTCTCATTGTATCTTTACATGACAGAGAGCAGAGAGAGGAAGCAAGCTCAAGTCTCACTATGAGGGGATCTATAAGAGCACTAATCCCATTCATAAGGGCTCAACCCTCATGACTTTATCTAATCCTAATTATCTCCCCAAGGCCCCACTTCCTAATACCATCACATTATGGGATAGAGTTTCAACATATGAATTGGCAGGGGTGGGGGTGGGGGGAGGAAGGGGAGCACAAACATTCAATCCCTAACATACTTCTTCACATAAAAACATTTTAAGGTGGGAGATGTCCACATGGACAAGGGAGAGGTGCATTCTACTTATGACCCTGCTAATTGCAGTTACCAAAAAGTGGTCTATCTTCCCTGGACTTCAAATTCTTCCTCAAAACTATGAGGGGGTTGGATGGGATTATTTCAAGTGCCTTTCCTGGACTGTATCAATGTCTCTTATCTATTTATAATTGCATGATTATATAATTATAAACAGCATCATAATAGATAACATTAGAAGTCCCCAAATACATATATTATCTAAATATATTTTAGTTGGTAGCCATCTCCTTATAATGTTTATAAGCAAAAAGCAAATCAAATAACTCTGTGAAGTTTAATCTCATTATGCTGCTAGTTCCCTGCCATTTTGACAGCTGTTGAGATTATTTTTGCATAAAATAAAATAAATATTAAAGGAATTCCATTTCCCAATCTTCGTAATTTGATGGAAGGCTGCACCTGCACTAGTTTCTATATTAGAAATCTCAGATGACAAAGGAAACAGGTTGTTGTTAAATCAAAATTGATAGCATTGGATAATGGAATTTTACTGACTTAGTAATAGGAGGAAGAAAAATAATCCTCTGATAGCATAAAATGCTTGTGATAAACATTCCTCGAGAACAGCAGTGCACCAGACTCAGCACTTTGTTTTGTTAAGTAAAGGCCTAAAGGAACTCTAACCCCCAAATATGGCTTACACTTCTTCATCTATAGCGTTGCCTTGTTCAGGGAATTTCTAGTTTCTTGAGAAATGTATGCTTGTGATTTAGTACTACAGAACTTTTCTCAGTCAAATTGAATAAGAGAGCTTAAAGAGTATTTAATATAATGCAGGCAAGATTTTTTAAAAGCCCTTATTATTGAAGAGAAATCTTTTTAATGCTCTTTGGTCAGACTGACTGTCTACAATGATTGCCTTTGATGAAAAAAATGTCCCTGGCTAATATCTACAGTAGGGAAAAAAAAAACATAGCAATTACATTATCCTTTGTTTAGACCTCAAACAAGCTAATAGCTTCTAATTTAGCTATCTGGGTGTGCTTTGATTATAAGCCATTAGTAGGCATTATAGAATGAAAAAGTTTGCTTAGGCTTCTCCCATGAATATTTCAACTTCATACTAATGAGTCAAGTTCAGCCAATATTTTCATATGTTAGAACTTAATAAAGCAATATGGCTTAAGCTAAATAGCAAATGATTATCCAAACTATATGATGAACTTCATATTTCCTCACTAATGATTTTTGCTTTCAAGGTACAGCAACAGTTCAAACCAGGAACTTGAATTCCAACAACAGTTACCAAGAGGAGAAATATTTGAACTATCCCAGAGATTTAGTTTGTCAATTTATATTCCCTGAGGATAGACTTACAAGTTCTTAGTTCTATCCCAGGCAAATCAGGATGGTTGATCACTCTAATATTTCACTATAATTGGAAATAACTTTGTATCTAGTCTGGAATTAGTAATTTTTATTTTCAGTTATAGATGTCTTGTGTTTGCCTTGGCATTTTCAGATTAATCAAATTAGAGGCTTTTTTTTTTTTTTTAAGTAGGCTCCACACCCAGCATGGAGCCCAATGTGGGGCTTGAACTCACAACCCTGAGATCAAGACCTGATCTGAGATCAAGAGCAGATGCTTAACCCACTGAGCCACTCAGCTGCCCCCAAACTAGGGGCTTTAAATTCAAACACTTACCATACTTTCAAATAATCAGTTTAGCCTCCTCCTGTTATAGACAACACCCAGAGTATGTTTTAAAATCTATCAACAATATATATGATGCTTGCTATGTTAAGCATACATGTACATTATTTACTCTCTATTTTAGTTTATGTATCAATGTAACCAACATAATTTTTTTTATAACATTGAATCTAGCAAATAGAATTCTAACCGTGATGCCCAATTCTAGAGAAGAAAAACATCTCTTTTGTTTTTATTTTGTAGTGATTCAAAGAAATCAATGTTTAAGAAGCTGAAATGAATCCAACATTTTGGCACAAATGGTCTATTCCTTGCAATGCTGCACTTTTACATGCATCTTAATGTGAAACCAAAATGAGATTGTTCTCACTGAAGCGGTGTTATGTCCAAAATGCAACTTGCTGACATAAGAAAGCCATAGCATATGGAACACAGAAGGAACACACACACACACACACACACACACACACACACACACACACACAGCAAGATAGAGGTTAATTGCCTAAGAATAACTCTACAGCATAGCAAATCTCTCTCCCTAATATTTCTTCCCATGTCTAGTGAAAGGAAATGCAGTCTTTTTTACATAATTCTTTTTGGAGATTTATTTAAGACTAGGGAGAGTCAGACTCCCTTCCCCAACTGATACAATGGGTAGGTAACTGCCTTTGGCTGACAATCCAGCTGGAGCACTGTAGGTAACATTCTGCCTCCATTCTTGTCTCCATGTTTTTTTCCCCTTTGAAATCACCTAAAATAAAACATAACCTTAACATGTGCACAAAATTAAAATATTTCTTTTAGGTAATGATCTAAGGATTATGTACATTGAAATCAATTTTTAAAGTTCATGATTCATAAGAAATTCTAATTGCTAAAATAGGGAGAGGGAATAAAATGGGGAGAAAGGGATATTTCTCTCATAAGGCATGTCACACAAGCAAAATTAAGTTGATAACAAAAGCATACTTGCCAGTGCCAAATTCCTGAGCCATATTGGTGTATTAATATGCAAACATGGCTTTCATTTAGTTAGCTATTTATTTACACAGAAACCTCATGAAAGACCAAGAAAAACACAGATACTGGAAGATTTTAAAAAACATATACTAATATACATAGGAAAATTGCTTTGGTTCATGGTCTTGCTTCTATCATGAACTAATTGTGTGACCTTGAGGCAATCACTTGAATTTTATGCACATGTATATCTAGGAAGTTAAAATGGGTGTGCTGTAAGGTCTTTCCACACACACACACACACACATCATTTATACTTTTGATGTCTTAGTTACTCTTTAATTATGCTTTCTTGGCTTGCAGAGAAAACCCATAAATCCCCTAAAATTATCCCCTCCTGTGGACATCCACATATCTCCAGTTGGGTGTTTTTCGATGATTTACTGTTAATGCTATAAGTTGCCACCTGCTGCCCACTGAGCTCCAACCTTTCTTCGAACCACTACCATATTTCCCCCAGGCTATGCACTTGTTCTCAACTTCCTTATTTTCTCTCTACTTCCCAGATGAGTAGGTCTGGAGTATTTTCGTTATGAATTCTACAGATTGGCTTGGTTCCACAGATACTACATATTTCTTGTCTTCGGTTTCCTCAAGGAGGACACAGCTTGCTGCACAGAACTCAGCTCTACTCTGGAATAGTTATCTAAAATCCACCATTCTATTAAACCTCTAACTCTGAGCAATGTCAATGCTCATCTTAAGGGATTTTAATTTGAGACCAATATTTAGAGAAGTTCATTTTACATAGGAGACATCTATGTAGTATTAGATTTTCAGAGGTATTTCAGACTTCATAAAAGTTTATGAACTACTGGCCTATATACGCCTGCTGAAATGATCTGCTTGGTATGGGCCTGAGTCAAGCCTGGATGTGAAAATTTGGACTAGTGACCACTGACCTTTGAGGTAAACACTATTGCTGGGTAAGTTCGTTTGGCTTTATTTTTAACATCTTCCACCATTTTCCTCTTCTCCAGAAGTTAGCCTATGACTGAGTTCCTGGCGCATCTTGTGTCAGAGAACACAGAGGTTTATTTCAGAATCCCCTTATAAAATGACAAGTTCATTGCTTTAGTATCGTACTGCACCCCATTTAAAATTATTCTCCCTGATGTCCGACAAAGGTTCCGTGAGTTTTGGCTCTCTTGTTACCACTTGTTCTATAATAAAATGAAATATAAATATAATATAGTGTGCTTATACCTACTAAGTGGGCAAGTGATATGATTGCAAGTTTTAATTTCTTTCACTTTTCTTTCCCTACATTTTTTTGTCTCTCAACCACCATATGAATATTTTCAACTTCCTCATTCAGCTCCAGGTTACCCATGTCAACAACCTGAACAACAAAGCTCTAACTGGTTTGCATTCATATATATTTTCCTTCATGCTAGCAAAATAAAACATTTGTCTTTAGTGGCTAGATTAAATATGTATGTAATTATGTACATAGAGAATATGTATATATATGTGTATATTAAAATAATTTTATGAAAAGCTCTTTACAGAAGGATGCCAACAAATAAACATAATATTTTTGTGTGTGTGTTTTTTTATTTTTTTTTATTGTTGTGTTAATCCCCATACATTACATCATTAGTTTTAGATGTAGGGTTCCATGATTCATTGTTTGTGCATAACACCCAGTGCTCCATGCAGAATGTGCCCTCCTCAATACCCATCACCAGGCTAAC
>NW_027765462.1:0-3970 GCF_054177405.1 Leptonychotes weddellii
ATATAACACAGACGTTCATGATCTGGTAAGTGAAAAAGGCGAGCACAGAACAATATGTACCATTTTGTACGGAAAATATTAAATGCATAAAAACATCTGGAAAAAATATACCAGTTGTTAACACTTTAGATGGTGGGTCACTTCAATTTTTTCTTTTATTGCTTATGTAAAAATGCTCTAATTTCGCCCTGATGGACATGTATTTCTTCTAAAATAAGCAAGGAAGGTATTTTTCCTTTTTCAAAAAGCCAGGTGCACAGTGGCTGATGGAGAAAACTCCTCTGAAGGGCCCAACCTCTGCTTCTTGCTTCTTTGGAAAAGAGCCATTAGGTCAATACGACTGTGCTCATATAGTCAAGAGTCTTCCCTGACTTACCGGTGGAGGGTCTGGTTGTTCTGACTGTTTTGAAAGAAGTTGGGGTGGGGTTCTGTAGCGCCCAGGAGCCCTTGCAGGACTGGACTGGCAGTGCTGGCTTGGAAGGGTGGGAGGTGATGACCCCAGCAAGGAGCCTGGAACAGCCTGGAAACACCCAACAGGAAATGGGCACCTGGGATTTGGGGGGCTTCCCTGCCAAAGGTTAAAGGCCCAAGTGCTTGGCATCTGAGGCCTTTCTGATCTGGCCCTCGTACTTATCCCACTGGCTTAGCTTCAGACCAAAACTCTTGCCACTCCTCAGATGGTCCATACCCTGATCCCTCAAAGCCCCTGATGAGGTGGGCCTTCTTCCCACCCTCCTCCAACCAGCTCCCATCTCTTTCTGATGCTCTTCTATATATACCACCACCATCCCCTATGTCTGCCTACACTAACTACTATATCCTATGCCCACCTGCCCCACCACCATCCCTCACACCTCCTTACACCACCGCCATGCCCTACACCTACCTATACCACAACCCCCCCCCCTACACCTTGCCACCAATGCCCTCTAACCGCCCAGCATCAGTGTTCTCTGGGTGTCACAAAGCTCTGAGCCTGTGGGCACAACCTGAAAAGGAGCAGGTGCCTAGAAGTCCAGATGACCCACAGGAACGCCACATGTATCTAATTAGGAGTCATTTCCCCCTTTGATCTTCTCTGACAAACTGGAGGCCAGGATTGGGTGTCTTCAGGCCCTCTCTCCTCCGACTGTCAGTGATCCCATCTCCAGGGCATCAGCCCCCGCATCCCTGCCTATCTTCTGTCCTCTACAGCCACCCAACCTTGGCTTAAGCACAGGCCCAGCATCTGAGCTTTTCTATTAGTGTGAGTGTCAACTTCCAGACACTAAGATGATGGCATTTCTTGAGGTCAGGAGGTCGAGCGAAGGATGACTGCCCCTTCTGTCTTAGCCCACATACCAGAGGGAACAACAGACTCTATAGGGATGGTCAGGAGTAGCCTAGATGTTTGATAGTGGTAGCTCTCACATCAGAATCCCCCAGGAGGGCTTGTTTAAATAAAGGTTGTGGATCCCACCCCCAGAGTTTCTGATTCAGCAGATCTGGGGTGGTTCTGAGATGACATTTTGAGAACTATTTTTTGAGACCTTCCAAGGTCTGGCTCCCACCCCTCCATGACTTGCCTGAACTCATCTACATTTTCCCCTTGCTCAGTGGACTCCAGTCAGACTCCTCACTATTCTTCAAACATGCCAAGCACATTCCTGCCCCAGGGCCTTTGCACATACTATCCACATTGCCTAGAAAGCTCTTCCTCCATTACCTGTATAGCTCTTCCCTAACTTCTTTGAAAGTTTTTGCTAAAATGTTACTCTCAGTGAGGCTTTCCCTGCTGTATTTTTATCTGTAGGACTTACCCTCACATAGCATACTATTTATTTTATATCACTGGTTTTATTAATCTCTGTCCCTCTGACTAGACTGTGGGCAGGGGTTTTTCTTGGTTTCGTTTCCTGCTTTATCCCAGAATAGCCTCTGGTATATTGTAGGTAACCTAGTACTTGTGGAAGGAAGAGAGAGAATGACGAAAGCAGAGAGGGAAGAGAGGGGGAGATGGAGGAAAGGAAGCAGATGGAGAGAGTGGGGAGGGTGGAAGGAAACAAAGAAGGAAGGAAGGAGTTTTACAGACAAGTAATACTCTTTTAATAGCTGTAGATCAACAACATGGGCGCCAACTTTGTTATTTTGTCAAGTAAGAGCTTCAAAAGCTCAGAAACTTCAACTAACATCTCCTATCTCATCAGGGCCCTGCAGGGTGGACCAGAAGCCACCGAGCACAGGGTAGCCTGCCTGGGTGAACAGTGGCCCTGGAGATGAACAGTGAGCAGCCTACGTGGCACCACATGGTTCTCCGAACACCACCATTTCATGAAAGAAAGGCCATTTTATTTTTTTAAAGATTATTTGAGAGAGAGAGAAAGAAAGCACGAACGGGGAGAGGGGCGGAGGGAGAAGGAGAGGGAGAATCTCCAGCAGATTCCCTGCTGAGCACAGAGCCCTATGCGGGGCTCGATCCCAGGGCCCCGAGATCGTGACCTGGGCCAAAGTCAGATACTTAACTGACGGAGCCACCCAGGCGCCCCAAGAGAGGACATTTTAGCCACACTGCCGTTCAAGGAACAGAGCAGAGGTTGTAGATGTCCCTTCAAATCCCAACTCTGAAGGCCTGGGGCACTGAAGGGTGCTAGGGCCACCTCCAGGACACCTGCCATGGAGGAGCTAGTAGGGATGGGAGCGCATGTGCACTATACATTTGCCATCCTTGCAAAAGATGCCTCATAAATACTGGCTGAATTAATGAATGACGTTCGCCTGCCTGTAATATGCTGGCTGTCTAAGGCTACAAATACAGTGACATTTCAAGACACTGCCAAATGCACATGCAACTTCCCAAGCGGTAACTCGGCAAGATTCCTCTGGATCCTCTGAACACTTTAAAGGCAGGAACTTATTATTTATTTGTATTCTCAAGGCTGAATTCAGATTCCCCCCTGCCCCCATTCAGCTGGGCCTTAATAAACATTTGTTTTTCCTTTTAAACTCAGCAATCAAGTTCTGGCTTCAGTGCCTACGCCTAGAGGGTCTGATTCTGAAGTATGAGTGAGTTCAGGGGTACTGAGCCCAGTGCTTGGCACATAGTAGGTCCTCAATCAACGCTGACTGACTGGTTCACGAAGAGATCTTCTGACTTATCCAGGTATGAAACCTGGCTCCGTGGTCTTGATTGCTCCCGAGATGGCTGCTCCGCATTTTCCTCTAGAGGAGATGGTATAGAATCTGTCCGGAGGAGGAAGGAAAGCAGCAAGTAACACACAGGGTGGGAACATTTTTAGCTTGAGAAACAACTGGATGCAGGCTGACTGTCCCACATTCAGGGATCAAAGTAGCTGGAAAGACGGTGAGAAGATGAGCATGTCCACAGTCCCCACAAATCAAAAACATAGGAGGGCTGGCTGTACTTCACACGGCGAATGTCAGCCTCCCAACATCTCCATGCTGGCCGCAGACATCGTTCCTTCCACGCACCCTTACCCCCCTGGTGCCAGGCCCCAGCACCCCTGCCCGCCTTCCTGTCTCAATGGTCAGCGAGAGAGGCTTCCTTCTGGTCCTCTCCATAAGGAAGGGGAAAACGCCGCTCATGCTTCACTGTCCCCTTCATCACGCATTCCTTCTGTCACTGACTCATTAATGATGTAGCAAGTGCCTGTGATGAGTCGTTACAGAGCCTGGTCCTGAGGATGCCAAGATAAATCTAGCAGAGGCACAGCCTCCTTGTAACATCCCCCCAGGGGGGAGGAGGACAGACCTGTAAACAAATCACGGCACACCACGCTGGTTGCTTCCCCCAGTGTGGTTCACCCGTCACTGGTGGACACGAGCTGGTTTTAGGTGATATACAGATGAACCCTTTTACTTTGGGTTATGTGTTTATTTTCACATATATTAAAAAATATACAGCTAGCACATCAAATCCTCTGTGTCACATGATTTGTGCACCAGATGTATTCTTTTTTTTTTTTTTTTTTTT
>NW_027765463.1:0-296 GCF_054177405.1 Leptonychotes weddellii
AGTCACCCCATCCCTCCCACCCCACCCCCCACTCCAACAACACTCAGTTTGTTTCCTTCGATTAAGAATTCCTCATATCAGTGAGATCATATGATATATGTCTTTCTCTGTTTGACTTATTTCACTCAACATAATACCCTCCAGTTTGTCTGCTTGATTCTTAATATATATGTCTGCCTTTATTCACTTTCCTTTCCCCCTCGAAACTAAACCAGACTTTTCAAAATCAAGGATATTTTACTCTTACTCATCTTTGTTTCTCAAATATCTGTTGAAAGAATGCAAATATACTAATA
>NW_027765464.1:0-296 GCF_054177405.1 Leptonychotes weddellii
ATGCACAAACAATGAATCATGGAACACTTCATCTAAAACTAATGTAATGTATGGGGATTAACATAAGAATAAAAAAAAATAGCAAAAAAAAAAAAACAACCCTGCAGATCAGTTAATAACGAGGGCAAGATTTCCCATTTCATGTACCACTCCTCTGAAGATTGTGAATTCAAATGTTTGGAGAGAATGTGAATTTTTCATAATAACTTCAAGGTGACTTTGATACACACCAAAGTTTAAGAACAATTGACTTGCTGGGAAAACAAAACAAAACAAAAACTAAAACCTAATAAAGA
>NW_027765465.1:0-296 GCF_054177405.1 Leptonychotes weddellii
TGGTTGTATTTAAGTTATTTTTCTTAAAATAAATCTGTTAACATTTGGCGGCCTAAGACACTTGAAGTGCCCAGCAGAGGGTGTTTATATATAGGCTCTGCCCTGGGTATTAAGAAGGAGCTCTCCTCATTTCTGGGGTAAAAGAAAATGAAGTTACACCTCTCATTCATGGACTTGTCCCATTTTCATTTAAATTGTCCTGTCTCAGATTGAGGTCTTTCAAACATTCTGAGTCTATTTTTGTGTGTGGTGTAAGGAAATGGTCCAGTTTCATTCTTCTGCATGTGGCTGTCCAA
>NW_027765466.1:0-296 GCF_054177405.1 Leptonychotes weddellii
CAGGGAAATACAAATTTAAACTACAGTGAGATATCACCTCACACCTGTCAGAATGGGCTAAAATCAACAACACAAGAAACAACAGGTGTTGGTGAGAATGTGGACAAAGGAGAACCCTTTTGCACTATCAGTGGGAATGCAAACTGGTGTAGCCACTGTAGAAAACAGTATGGAGTTTCCTCAAAATTTAAAAATAGAACTACCCTATGATCCACCAAGTGCACTACTAAGTGTTTACCCAAAGAATAGAAAAATATGAATTTAAAGGGATACATGCACCCTGATGTTTATAGCAG
>NW_027765467.1:0-296 GCF_054177405.1 Leptonychotes weddellii
TCTTCAATTTTTACTTATAATTTCAAATTTTTAAATTTAACTTTTAAGTTACCTTTAACTTTACATTTACCTCTAAATAATTGTAAATGGCTCATTCTTTTCTTTTTTTTTTTTTTTAAAGATTTTATTTATTTATTTGAGAGAGAGGATGAGAGGAGAGAGAGAGCACATGAGAGGGGGGAGGGTCAGAGGGAGAAGCAGACTCCCTGCCGAGCAGGGAGCCCGATCCGGGACTCGATCCCGGGACTCCAGGATCATGACCTGAGCCGAAGGCAGTCGCTTAACCAACTGAGCCA
>NW_027765468.1:0-296 GCF_054177405.1 Leptonychotes weddellii
TAGAAGAATTCATGACCACTAACTAGTCCTACAAGAAATGTTAAAGAAGACTCCTTGAGTGGAAAGGAAAGACTGTAAGTAAGAGTAAGAAAGTAGGAAGTACAAAAGCAGTAAAAATAAGTATAACTATAAAAAAATCAGTCAAGGGACTCACAGAAGGATGTAAATTATGACACCATATACCTAAAATATGGGGGGGGGGGAGTACAAAATGGGTTCAAACTTAAACAACCATCAACTTAATATAGACTACTCTATGCAGAAGATGTTCTATACAAACCTAGTGATAACCACAA
>NW_027765469.1:0-296 GCF_054177405.1 Leptonychotes weddellii
AAATTCTACATATATTCAAAGGATGATAAGGGAATATTATAAACTAATTCATGTCAATAAATTCAAAATGAAATGGACAGAGTCCTTAAAGACACAGACTACTCAAAAATAAATATGTAACTTAAATAGCACTATTAAAGAAATAGAGTGTGTAGTTTACAACCTTCTCACATAGAAAGCTTCAAACCCACATGCTTCATTGGTGAATTCTACCGAACATTTAAGGAAGAAATAATGCCAATTCTACACAAACTCTACCAAAGAACTGAAGAGAAGGGAAAACTTCCCAACTCATT
>NW_027765470.1:0-296 GCF_054177405.1 Leptonychotes weddellii
CATTTGGATTAAGATGGCACTCAAGACTCATATGTATTCCCCTTACCTTTCATGAGAAACTAACACTGCAAAAATGCAAAAAATAAAGGATTTGAAAAAAAAAATAAAGTACAGAATTTAGGAATGAGACGCAAAACAGATGATTAACAATTCTGGAAGAGAGAAGGAAAATAGAATTGGAAGAACGTAAGAACAGTAGAAATGTGGACAAGGTAGGGCCTTCATGTACCTGGTGGAAGAAAAAAACAAGAAATAGAGTAAGAAGATATAGAGGTAATCAGAAGAAAAAAACTTAA
>NW_027765471.1:0-296 GCF_054177405.1 Leptonychotes weddellii
GCAGAAAAATTATACCTAAACCTAGACTAAAGAAAAATCCAAACAATTTAAAATTTTTATTTGGCTACATTAATTCCATACACATTCATAGGATACTTTTCTATGTGCTATACTCACAGTGCTAAGCAAACAAGGATGATTATGGCAAAGTACTTTTTTCACAAAAATTTCAAATCATAATAAATCCAATGAAAAAGAATATTTACCTTAATTCTGGTTTAAAAGGACTATATAATGGTGGATCCAAATTAGTCAGAATCATCATTTAACTATATCAATATAGTGAGGGCACAGTA
>NW_027765472.1:0-296 GCF_054177405.1 Leptonychotes weddellii
TACGTACCTACCAGAAAGCTAAAACAGAAATGAAACTAAACAATAAAAAGTCTGATAAGATCATATGCTGGTAAGAATGTGGAGCAACTGGAACGCTCATGTATTGCTAGTGGGAATACAAAACAGTACATCCATTTTGGAGAACAGTTTTGCAGCAGCTGCTTAGAGCTAAACATACACTTGCTATATGACCCAACCACAGTTATTTATCACAGATAGATTCATAATTGCCCCAAACTGGGAACAATCCGAGATGTGTCCCTCAAATGGTGAATAAACAATCTGTGATACACCCA
>NW_027765473.1:0-3969 GCF_054177405.1 Leptonychotes weddellii
GCCTGCAAATTTCAAGAGTGGAAGCTCCCTGGGCCCCACCTGATTGCGAGAAGGGGAAGTCTACCCATGCATAGTCAAGGCAAGCCAATGATTTTAATTAAATTAATTAATTAATTAAAGTTTATTTTCTTTAGTAATTTCTACACCCAACGTGAGGCTCAAAACCATGACCCCGAGATCAAGAGCCACATGCTCCTCCTAGTGAGCCCCCAACAGGTGATTTTAAAGGGGAGCTGTGTTTAAATAAAATCTTAAAAAAACAGTGGGGGCGCCTGGATGGCTCAGTCATTGGGCGTCTGCCTTCAGCTCAGGTCGTGATCCCAGGGTCCTGGGATGGAGCCACGCATCCGGCTCCCTGCTCAGCGGGGAGCCTGCTTCTCCCTCTCCCACTCCCCCTGCTTGTGTTCCCTCTTTCGCTCTCTCTCTCTGTCAAATAAATAAATAAAATCTTTAAAAAAATAAAAAAATAAAGGGGAGCTGTGTTTGAAAGCTGCCTTAAAAAGTTTTATATTCTTTTTGGCATTGGAAGAACTGGAGAGAGGATGTGTTATAGTAAACTGGGTGATGGGCACGCAGGCGGGTGCGGTGGGTTAGCTGGTGCCACTCCCTGGCTCTGCCCTCCACTTCTCTGTCCCACTCCCTGAAGTAGCTCACCAGCTCTTCCCCACAAGCCAGAGCGACGGACCGCCAGTGGAGGAAGGTGGCTCATCCTCCACATCTCCTTGTGGTGGGCCTGGGCCCTGGTCCTCCAGCTCTGCAACTGGTAAGACATTGCCCTGCCATATCGTTGGACACCTACACACTCTGGGTCCTGACAGGTGGCCCAGCCCTGGCCTTGCCAGCTCTCTTTGTGAATTCCTCGTCCCCAGCCCTGCGCTGGCTTTGCCTTATCTGAACGATCTCTGCCTTCACCACCAAACCCCTCCCGTGCGGCAGTTATTTATATTTGTTCTTACGAACCAGCCATTTCCTTGAGAGCTCATAGCCCTGAACTGGCTCTCTTTTCTTTTTACACACGTCCTAACCATTGGAGTATTAATGCTAACCCCATTTCCCACGGAAGAAGACAATGCATAAATGAGATGCTGGTATTATTCACAATAGCCAGGAAGTGAAAACATCCAAATGTCGATTAAAGGATGAATGGGTAAGCACAATGTGGTACGTACATACAATGGCACATTATTTAGCCTTCAAAAGGAAGGGAATTTGGACACATGCTAAAGCATAAATGTTCTGCTAAGAGAAATAAGTCAGTCACAAAAAGACAAATATTATATGATTTCATTTATATGAGGTACCTGGAATAGGTAAATTCAAAGAGACAGAAAGTAGAATGATGGTTGCCAGAGGCTGGGGAGGAGGGCGGAATGGGGAGTTAGGGTTTAACGGGGTGCAGAGTTTCCGTTTGGGGAGATGAAGAGTTCTGTAGATGGATGCTGGTGATGGTTGTATAACAGTGTAAATGTACTTAATGCTACTGAACTGTGCACTTAAAAATGGTAAAAATGGCAATTTTTATGTTGTACATATTTACCACAATTTAAAAATATATAAATAAACAAATGAGTTAACTAGGTCAAATTGTGTTTTTTTTGCGGGGGGGGGGATTTTTAAACCCATTCAGCCTCCTCTCACCCAATATCCAAAATTAACTAGAAAGAAGACAGCTACAATACAGTTAACATCCTTCCACTTACTAAAATATAGTGAACACTAGAATGTAAGCTCCATGCAGGTGGGGATCTCTGTCACTTCTGTTCGTTGCTGTAAGAGTACCTGTATGGGCTGGGACAGCGCCTGGCACCTGGTAGGGACTCAACAAGTATTTGTTGATAGTGAATTTGTTGGATGAATACTAAGCATCCCCTATGCACAAGGGGTTTTGCTAGAAGCTGTGAGGGGTAAAAAGATATATGGAGCATGGCATCTGTTCTCAGGAAGTTTATAAGCTAATTGCAAGGACCAAGATGCATTCATAGCTATCATACAAGACAATTCATGAGTGCTGTGTGAGTAGTACAAATGACATGACAGAGAAGGTTCTTCTCACTTTAAATCAGGTCATGGAGTAAGTGGAAGCCATGTACACTTCAGTCAGTAAATCTCTGTTCCTTTTTATTTAAAAGATTTTTCCCAGAGAGAAGAACTTTAAACATGCTCTCACATAATTATACTTTAACAGGAGTTAAGTTTCGTTGTTTTACAAGTGTTCTGTACTAGGGGGCACCTGGATGGCTCAGGCGGTTAAGTGTCAATTCTTTTTTTTTTTTTTAAAGATTTTATTTATTTTGACAGAGAGAGCGAGCGAGCCAGTGCACAAGCAGGGGGAGGGGCAGAGCCAGAGAGAGAAGCAGGCTCCCCACCGAGCAAGGAGCCCTATGTGGGACTTGATCTCAGGACCCTGGGATCACGACCTGAGCCGAAGGCAAACGCTTAACCGACTGAGCCACCCAGGTGTCCGTAAGTGTCGATTCTTGATTTCAGCTCAGGTCATGATCTCATGGTCATGGGATCCAGCCCCATGCTGGGCTCCACACTCAGCAGGGAGTCTGCTTGAGATTCTCCTTCTCCCTCTGCCCTTCTTCCCATGTGCTTTCTCTCTCTCAAATAAATAAATAAAATCTTAAAAAAAAAAAAAGAATCATGTACTCAAACCTAGAATTGTGTTAAAGCTCTTTTAACGCAACAGCTAATTCACCTGATCATCCCTGTTTAATTTGCTAAAACGATGGTGAGGTTGGCAGTAGAGATGTTAATGGCCACTTTAAATTATCCCACAATTGAGGATTTTGACATTACAGATACCTAGGAATGTGCCAGAACAAGCAGAAGGGGAGTTAAGGGAGTGGCTAGAGACACCACACTTTGGGGGCCCCTGGAGCAGCTACCACGATGGCACAGGACAGCGACTTTGGAGGACAGCCGAGGGGAGACATGGGAGTGAATCTGTGCTGAAAGAGATGGGGGTCCATGTGTTAGTGGAGCTCATTCAGCAAACATCAAATAATCAATATGCAACCCGCTCCACACCCTGGGCCCAGGCCAGACGAGGCCGAACCTGGAGAGCCTGAAGGGGGAGGAGCCGTGGCTCCTGTCCTAGCCCCTTTGTCTGCCCTTCATCAGCAAAACAAAGGAAGACATCTTTTCTCCTGTTTCAACTAAAACCCTGACCAGGCTGCAGGTTACAGGTCTTTTCTCAACCACCTGACCCTAGCCGCCCTTACTCTTCAGAATGCATTCTGATGGGCAAGTGACTTAACTTCATTTGAATGAGAAAGTTGGGGACGGGTGTGGTAGGGGTGAAATTATAGCTCAAAATATTGACTAACCAAACTGTTAGGAGGAACCAGCTCGTAAACGTCCCATGACTTTCAGGTCAATGCATCACTTTGAGAAATCAGATGAAACCTAACAGACAATATTCCCCTCTTGCCTCCATCCCCCAAAATGCTCCACACAAAGTCTTACACAATTTTCCAGGTTTCGTGACCCCTAAATCCCATCCATCCATCCATCCATCCATGTACTCTGAAATGAAGAATCCCTGCTCTAGAAGTTCCCGTCGGAAGTTGGTACCAAAGTGGCCACTGAAGAGGGACCAGCACAGCAGGGCTGGAACGGAGCAAAAGGGAATCCAATCAATAGCAGACGTATGAGGATGCACATCTGCCCCTGGGCATGTTTTACCTTTTGAGTTGAAAAGAGCCAGGAAAGATGTATTTTTGACAAGTGCCGCCTCAGAGCACAGGCTCCACATGGTACCGCCTCTGCAGCTGGTGTTGGCCAAAGTGTGAGTCAGAGTGTGATGAATGGAGCTCTACTTTTTGAGGCCGGGAAGGAGGAGGAACTGGCCTTTTGAGGCGGGCATTGGAAACATGGTCTGGGATCGCCGAGTATAGTGAGAGGTTAGGCTGGGAGAGGAATGGCTAAGGGGAAGGCTACAGGACCACAAGAATTATTATGACA
>NW_027765474.1:0-296 GCF_054177405.1 Leptonychotes weddellii
CACTACATCAAAAACTAATGATGTAATGTATGGTGATTAACATAACATAATAAAGAAAAGAAATGAAAAATAAAAAGTTTAAAAAAATCTATGTATTTATTTAAAACTATTTAAAATGAACGTATTATATGTTAAATTAAGTTACATATTTTCATGAAAAATCACTTACTCATTTTTAAAAAAAATTATTTATTTATTTACTTACTTATATGAGGGAGAGAGAGAACAAGCAGGGTGGGAAGGAGCAGAGGGAGAAGGAGAAGCAGACTCCCTGCTGAGCAGGGAGCCTGATCTGG
>NW_027765475.1:0-296 GCF_054177405.1 Leptonychotes weddellii
GGCTGGTTTCGTGGGTGCTCAGAGTGGTCTGGTAGATATCCAGCTCAATTCCAGGGACCAGTTGAAATAGGGTCCCCTACTCCTCCGCCATCTTTCCCCCCTCCACCCACATATTTTAATGAAGACAAATGAACCAAAAATCAACTAAACTTTCACCCTCTGTTTATCCCGATATATTATTCCATTTTCTCCCAATTTTGTCTCCCTTATTGTTGGCCAAAACTCCAGTTATCAATCATGGGATATACCTGACTCAGGGAATAATAAATTTCGCATAATTTGCTGTTGTTCTTCTA
>NW_027765476.1:0-296 GCF_054177405.1 Leptonychotes weddellii
ACCATGGTAGAATATGTGGCTGATATTAAAAATGTTCTTTGAAGACCAGAAAGTTACTAATTTTACAAAATTTATAGTGTTGGATTCAGTGTGTAAATCATGGCAGGCACACAGTAAACATTTATGTTTTTTTTACATTTATGATTTTCAACTAAATGAAATACTTACACTGTTGTTTTATTTTGAATTTGATCTTCGTTGTTCATACATCATCCAATCATTTATACAGTTTTCATCAAATACTTTATTATGTGTCTACTACCTTACTAAGTCCTAAATAAAAAGATGAAAAATAC
>NW_027765477.1:0-296 GCF_054177405.1 Leptonychotes weddellii
GGTTAGCCTGTTGATGGGTATTAAAGAGGGCACGTTCTGCATGGAGCACTGGGTGTTATACACAAACAATGAATCATGGAACACTACATCAAAAACTAATGATGTAATGTATGTTGATTAACATAACAATAAAATTTAAAATAAATAAAAAATTACAGATGCAATTAATGCATCTGGATATTTAAAGCTTTAAATAAAGCTACATAAATAAAGTACCATATCAAAAGTTTAAATTTATAGTTTTAGAAACTACTTAAAGTGGACAAATTAGAACAATCATGCAAAAAAAAAAAAAA
>NW_027765478.1:0-296 GCF_054177405.1 Leptonychotes weddellii
GATTGCCGCCTTCCTTACTCTATCCCTGGGGGCAGACTCCGGGATGGCAGAGACTGCTGGCCGGGCACTGGGTGCGGGACGCTGGGGGTTCATGGTGGCCAGGTGTGAGGATGGCTTAGCAAAATCCAAGCCCCCCCACCCCGCCACCCAGTGGAAGGAGCTTTTTGCCAAGGGGCGTGAGGACAGTGACTCCTTATGGAAAGGCCAGACCCCTGACCATCTGCCCAAGGCCCCGTGCTGCGGAGAAAGCCCGGAGAGTCTGTGAGCCCAACCCATGCCCCAAGGGTCCAGAAAAC
>NW_027765479.1:0-296 GCF_054177405.1 Leptonychotes weddellii
CCCCTCCCACATCCTGTGTCTAGCAGCCAGCCACAAGTCTCTTCTCTGTATCTGAGGTGCCTTTTCCTAAGATTCCTAAGATTCCACATACAAGATGATACAGTGTTCTTTGTGTGTGTGTGTGGTGGTGGGGGCGCTTAATTCACTTAGCATATTGCCTCAAGGTCCATTCATGTTATCTCAACATAATATCCTTCTTTTTTATGCCTGAAAAATATTCCACTGTGCATATATACACCACATTTTAAATTGGGGCACCTGGGTGGCTCAGTTGGTTAAGCATCTGCCTTTGGCTC
>NW_027765480.1:0-296 GCF_054177405.1 Leptonychotes weddellii
AAAAAAAAAAAAAAAAAAACCAGACGTGGAGGGTCCGGTGGTACCGAGCAGACACTCGAGGTGTCGGGCGAGCAACACGACTCTCTAGTTCCAAAATGCAGGAGCCTGCTCACCCTGCCCCCCTGCAACCGCTCTTGGAGGGAATGCTCACTTTCCCGCCCCACGGGGACGTTGTACAGGGAAAAAAAAAAAACAACAACAACAGACGTGGAGGGTCCGGTGGTACCGAGCAGACACTCGAGGTGTCGGGCGAACAACACGACTCTCTAGTTCCAAAACGTGGGCACCACCCCAAA
>NW_027765481.1:0-296 GCF_054177405.1 Leptonychotes weddellii
AAAAAAAAAAAAAAAGAATGTCTCTAATATTGATGTATTTAAAGAAGATGGTATGTCTAGGATTTGCTTAAAAATAATCCAGGGGCACCTGGGTGGTGCAGTCGGTTAAGCATCTGACTCTTGATTTCGGCCCAGGTCCTGATCTACGGGTTGTGAGATCGAGCCCCGCATCAGGCTCTGCACTCAGTGTGGAGTCTACTTGAGATTCTCTCTCCCTCTCCCTTTGCCCCTCCTGCTCATGCTCACTCTCTCTTAAATAAATAAATCTTTAAAAACTCTGTTCTACTTTTGTGTCC
>NW_027765482.1:0-296 GCF_054177405.1 Leptonychotes weddellii
AAAAAAAAAAAAGAATTAAGAAAGTTCAATGACTTCTGATCAGTTAAAAAACAATACACACTTCACCTTTATTTGTAAAAAATTTCTCATACACACGGTGATATATGCTTCCTATTTTTGCTGATCAGAACATATCTCTGTAAATTATTATATAATTACTTCCTGCTGTTCTTAAACCGAAACTGAAAAAAAGAAAGAAAGATACAAATTACCTACATCAGGATCAAGCTGAGAATATCACTACAGACTCTGTAGACATCAGAAGGAATATTACAAACCACTCTCCCCACATACAT
>NW_027765483.1:0-296 GCF_054177405.1 Leptonychotes weddellii
CACATACATACTTAAATAATTAGGTGAACGATTTTGAAATGCTTATGGATCAGTTGAATTGTATTAGTGGATCTTCCCAAAGAACATTGACACAGGTGTAGAATGAAAAGAAAGAAAACACAAAGCATGTTGAGAGGACAATGAGTAAATTAAATTAGAGAGTTAATTACGTGTAGGGAATAAGGAGGAGAATATCGGAAAGCAGGATGTAGGGTGAAAATGATGAGACCGGATTGCCAAATGAATATTTGGGGGATTATTCTTCAAAACATGAAAAATAATTAGAAGTTTTCAAA
>NW_027765484.1:0-3969 GCF_054177405.1 Leptonychotes weddellii
TCTCCTCTGTCTCATTGGCCAGCCCTGCTGAATGAATGAATGAGTAAGCAGGTAATTATATAAATATATATATGCTAACAGAAAAAATACAAATTTGGGAGCAGTATCAGGTTTGAATCCAAGGTATATTTGAATCCCTTTGAGCAAATTACTTAACAGCCTGGACTCAGTTTCATCACCTGTAAAATGGGAGAGGATTGTACTTGCCCCAGGAGGCTCTTGGGAGGGCTAAATTTAGGAAACTACTGTGAAAGTATTTTAAACCAAAAAGTGCCTGATGAATGTGTGAACGTGTGTTGTGATGGTTAATCTTTCTGTGTTAATCTCCATTCCCTGAGGATAGGGACATTGTTTAACTTTTTCACCACTGTATCCTGAACCCCAGAAGTGTCTGGATCCTACTGAAGCATAAATATTTGTCAGAGAGATGAATGAATGAATGAATGTTTACATATAGACCCGTCCTGCCCTTAACTAATTAAGTGAATTGTGGGTTGGTTTGCTTTTTCCCTTACCAGCCTATAAACTTCCCCAGAGGGGACACCCTAGGTTCCTTCTAATTTAGGACCATTCATGCAGTATCTCGGTCTCTGGGGTGAATTAGGGACCTTTTGTGGTACGACAGAAGAGAAGATGAGGAACAAGGAACGAGGCGGGGCGGGGAGAGAACTAACATTATTTACCACACTGGCTGGTCCCCCAGGCCTCGCCTGAAGTAATTGCTAAATAAATAAATCCCTGCTACTCTCTCCAGAGCATTCTAGAAGGGGCCCCATCAAGTCAGCGCCGGAGGTGGACCGGACGGCGGCCGCCTGCCCCACCGAGCGGCCCTCAGGCACCCCCAGAGAGCATCTGAGGCATAGCGGGGAGCCCCACTTGGCGGCAGAGTTCAAGCACACCCACATGTCGGGTGGAAGCTGTCCAAAGTCTTCGCCGGGAAGTAAAAGGATCATTTTATTAAATAGATTAAGCAGCAGTCTTTGCATTAGAAGCAATAGACGCCAACGACCCATTTTAATGAAAAGTCTGGAAATTTTTAAAAAAGAGAAATGTATTGTCTTGTGAAAGCCACAGAAACACAGGCAACCTCCATGGGCAGGGCAGCCAGAGTTTGTTCCCCGGGGGCGACCGGGGAGCGTCCTGCAAGCTCCGATGCCTCTCCTCTATGCCTGTGAAAGCCCCCACTAAAGACAGAGAACGCCTCTGACGCCCCCTGGGCTTTGCCTCTTTAAATAGAGACCACAGCAAACAATGGCCGGGTGTAGTTCAAGAAATCCTGGTTTCAGCAGCTGATTGGCTGGGCTTGGTCACGGGATACTTGCCGACCAATCAACAACCGGCCAAGGGGGAGGAGTCATGTGGGAAAATGGCCGCCTCTAGAAAGCACTCATTGAGGGGAAAGGAGAGTTTCCGGGAAGCAGAGGGAGCTGCTCCAAGAGGTGGCATGGGCGGGGACTGGGTGGACAAAACAGGGTGCTTTCCACGGCTGTGCACCTCTTGTGTGCCTTCGTAATAACTTAGAAATAATAGCTAATCGTTTATCAGTTATTCACTACTTTGCCGTCTGCCTTGTGGAGCCAGTCTCATAAGAACTCCATGAAGTGGGGCGTCTGAGTGGCTCAGTCGTTAAGCGTCTGCCTTCGGCTTAGGTCATGATCCCAGGGTCCTGGCATCGAGCCCCGCATTGGGCTCCCTGCTCAGCGGGGAGTCTGCTTCTCCCTCTCTGCCCTTCCCCCCTGCTCCTGCTTGCTCTCTCGTGCTCTCTCAAATAAATAAAATCTTTAAAAAACCCAAAACTCCATGAAGTATTGTTTTCATCATTTTCTAGTCGAGGAAACTGAGGCAGAGGTGAGGCAGCTCGCTCAAGGTTGCTCCAAAACCCTGCACTCTCCCTGTCCCTGATCACTGCCCCGGGTAGGCAGCATTGGGATCGTCACTTATCAGATGAAGGAATCCAGGCTTCCAGAAATTCAGCGAGCTATTCAAGGCCAGGCTCTGGGGCGGCAGAGCCAGGGGTCCAAGGACATCTGGGGAGGTCTGGTCTCTGGCCACAATTCGGACCTGCTTTTCGCTCCTTTCATTTACCAATGGGGAGACTGAGGTCAGAGAGTTGCCAGGTCGTGTGAAGGTGGTTGTTCCAATAGACAAAGGAATGACCCCAAAGCAAGCAGCCCCTCAGTTGCCAAGCTGCTCAGGGCCATTTGTTCATAAAAGAAAAAAAACTTGCCATTCATGGTACCGAAATATAAAGCTTTTCTTGTTCTTCCAGGCTCACTCTCGGCTTGCCATGGTGTTTTTTAAACCGCTGTTTATGACATTCTAAGTTAAAAAAGCTTTTTAAAATTTTATGTTATTAGCATAAGTTTTACCGTTTCTCTTCAAGGTGTACAATGTTAGTTTTAAATGCAAATATAAGAGCACTTCTAGATGAAATTGCAGGAGTTACGCACTCATATCTCATAGCTCATGTATATGTATTCCGTTCTTACCAGAACAGTGGAAACACTGCACAAAATTAACTCGTCTGTCTTTACTTCACTTCCTGACACGTGCACTTTCTTCTGCTACTTTCCACCTTCAGCTTGCTCACCAGTAAAGAAGGACTGAATGGAGAAAGAACCATGGATTGGCCTGGTTTCCTTTTCCTTCAACGCCATGGCTTCCAGCAGAAGCATTTGGCCAGTACAGGGAAGTAACATGAATAAGAAAGGATATTGCATTTCTGAGAATGCCAGGGTCTTCTTTCTGTGTTTGAAGCAAGTTCTGGTTGGAAAAAAAGGTGTGGCTCCTTGGAACTACTAGTACTCCCCCTAAGTCTGTCCAAAGATGTAATAAGCTTCCCTTGTTCTTGCTTTGAGCTCTCCTGGACCTGCGCAGCGCAGGTGGATCCATCGGAATTCTGCCCTACTGGAGTCTCACGGATGCTATATGCAAAGGGGGCAGCAAAGAACAGCAGGGCATGTACCTATTGTATACGTCTCTGTTCTTGCGCATGCTCCGCTGTCCCGTCAGACTTCACTGACAAAACACAAGTTCAAAATAAAATCGGGACCTCACATCGCCCAGCCTTGGGTGACAGGCGGGGCTGCTTGGGTTTCCTCTCTCTGCTCCGTTCCCCAAAACTCCCACTACCTCAGCCTCACCAAACTCTGCTCAGGTCCCCAAACACACAGCTAAGCCCCCACACCTTTGCCTGGACCATTCCCTCTGCCTAGAACGTTCTCTCCTCCCCTCTGATGGGTGAATTCACCTGCCAGGGCATGCGTGCAGTACACTACCTCCTGGGAGCCTTCCCTGACCTCTTCAAGCTGAGTTGACCCTTCTTTCTTCTGCGCCTTCTCCCCCTTCCCTGCTTCTCCCTAGACACAGCTCTGTGCAGTGATGAGAGCTGGGTTCTGGAATGTGACCAGGTTCAGCCTCCCACTTACTCACGAGAGGATATTGGTCAATGATTTGGCTTCCCTGAACCTCAACTTTCTCGTCTGTAAAATGAGACCCAATGAAATGGGAACCCACTGTGGGCTGCTCTTACCCACCCCGCCCCTGGGACCATGAATGAATTTGTTCCGTCCTGCATCTGCACTCGCTTCCTAGGATTCCCATTCATCACTGCCCTTCCTCAGCCCAGCCTGGGTTCTTCCCAATACCGCGTGTGCGGACTCTTCCCCCCGCACCTCCCCCACCCCGTCTTGGGACTGACATCTCCAGCAGGAGAATGCTCCCCACACTCTGGACTTTCCCACCCCCTCACCCCCACCCCTGAAGCCAATCTGCCTGCAGAATTCAAAGCAGATTCCTCCTGCTTCATTTTCCATCCACCACAGCTAGAATTCCCTTCCTGCCAGTCCCTCAAGTCTCTGTCCTGGGCTGATTTGCTGTTTATGCTCCCGGTTTTCTGTTTACATTTGCCTCCCCTCTCAGGCCTCCAGCCGACATTGTTCCGGAGCCCAGGCCTGCTCTCCAGCCCCC
>NW_027765485.1:0-296 GCF_054177405.1 Leptonychotes weddellii
CCCGAATATCGCCTCGGATTCACTTCTCCGCACGTCCTACCTTCCAGAAAGTGGTCGCTTTTCTGATGAGAGAGTTGTTACTCTTCTTTTCTTCGATCTCCTATTGAATTTGTAGGTGTTCAGAATGGTTTGATCCCTATCCAGCTGAATTCCTGAGAGGAGACGAAATCCAGGTCTCCTACTCCTCCGCCATCTTGCTCCGCCCCCCAATAGATAGGATTCTAAACTTCTATGTCAAGACCTTTCTAGAGTTTCCATATTTCTGTTTACCCATTTCCCTATAAAGGATGGAGGTA
>NW_027765486.1:0-296 GCF_054177405.1 Leptonychotes weddellii
CAAACACATAACCTATCTAAAGACATATAAGTTGTATCAATAGACTGGTTCTTCAAAAAAATAATAAACTCACAGAAATTAGATGAAAATTTAAAAAAAAAAAAAGCCTACTGAATTGCAGGTAGAGATCCGAGATAGGAACCACAAAAGGGTCAGTTCAGCTGGGGACACCAACATCAGCCAGTTTCCAGCTATTCCAGCTGCATTGGACCAGTCCGCACTGCTGACTTGGAGGGGCCAATGCAGCCAGGAGAGGTAAATCAGCCAGCCAACCAGGTTCCCTGGCCTACAGCAGA
>NW_027765487.1:0-296 GCF_054177405.1 Leptonychotes weddellii
CAACAGGAGATCGAAGAAAGGAATAGCAACAACTCTCTGAACAGAAAAGCGACCACTTTCTGGAAGGTAGGACGTGCGGAGAAGTGAATCCGAGGCAATATTCGGGAGGATAGACGGCGGGGGAGGGGCCTCCGTCGGCCGCTTCTGGCAAGTGATAGAGCCGCGGAGCACAAAATCGGAACTTTTAAAAGTCTCCTCCGCCGAGGGACGTCACTCTGATGGCTAAGCGGGGGGTGGAACCCTCCGGGACAGTGTGGTCTCAGGACCCTCAGGGTCACAGAAAGACCGGGGGTGCC
>NW_027765488.1:0-296 GCF_054177405.1 Leptonychotes weddellii
AAATTAGAGGCAGTGGAAAGCTCTATAATGGGGAAAGGGGGGATGCCTGCAATGACAGAGAGTTCTAGTCTCGAAGGGGCCTATAAAGTAAGTTTGTGGAAGAGAGCCGTAAATGCTAGGCTCCTGTTCTCTTCTTTTTTTTTTTTTAAAGATTTTTTTTATTTATTTATTTGAGAGAGAATGAGAGAGAGCAAGCACATGAGAGGGGGGAGGGTCAGAGGGAGAAGCAGACTCCCTGCCGAGCAGGGAGCCCGATGCGGGACTCGATCCAGGGACTCCAGGATCATGACCTGAGC
>NW_027765489.1:0-296 GCF_054177405.1 Leptonychotes weddellii
GTCACAAATTCGGCAGGTGGTGATGGAGTTGGAGGTCAAACCTATACATGCTGTCTGTGAAACCTGGGTCATTAACCAAAACTTTCACCATATTAGGTGAATATCTGAATAATCAGAAGGAGTGGAGAGACAGCCCTAGGTAGGGATTATATTGACCCCAGAGAGTGGCTGTTCAGGGAGGATAGAATAATGGAGCATTATTGAAAATGGGTAGGGGAGATGAGGACCTCTGGAATTTAAGGAGGGATAGTAAAAGAATAAAGGAGCAGACAATCACTCTACAACCCACAACTGGA
>NW_027765490.1:0-296 GCF_054177405.1 Leptonychotes weddellii
AGCCCGATGCGGGGCTCGATCCCAGGACCCTGGGATCATGACCTGAGCCGAAGGCAGATGCCCAACTGACTGAGCCACCCAGGCGCCCCAAGAAATGTCTTTTAATGATCTCACATCAACTATGAGATCAGAAAATTCCAGGAGTGGTTAATTTGGCAGCTCAACAACATTAGAGTCTTATTTATTTATTTATTTATTTATTTATTTTTTATTTTTTTTTATTCTTATGTTAATCCCCATACATTACATCATTAGTTCTAGATGAAGTGTTCCATGATTCATTGTTTGTGCATAAC
>NW_027765491.1:0-296 GCF_054177405.1 Leptonychotes weddellii
AATAAATAAATAAAATCTTTAAAAAAAAAAACAAAAAACACATATTACTCTCATAATAAAAAAAACTGAAATGAAAACAAATACAGTATCCTCCATACCAAGCCTGTCATGCCTCTGTGGGACCAAGAGAGAAGCAAACTCACTCCAAACATAGGCATCTATTTTCTGGCTAGACTATGAGCCACCCCATTAGTTGCCCCAAAACAGCAGACAATTTGTTTAGGGATCAAGTGGGAAGGGGCATATTTTCTAAAATACTGGCCCTGAGCAACTGCCTATTAATGACTGACATTAAA
>NW_027765492.1:0-296 GCF_054177405.1 Leptonychotes weddellii
GCCAAGTTTTGGCGCCAGCGCTCTTCTGGTTTTTGTTTTTTTTTTTTTTAAAGATTTTATTTATTTATTTGACAGAGAGAGACACAGCGAGAGAGGTAACACAAGCAGGGGGAGTGGGAGAGGGAGAAGCAGGCTTCCCGCTGAGCAGGGACCCCGATGCGGGGCTCGATCCCAGGACCCCGGGATCATGACCTGAGCCGAAGGCAGACGCTTAACCGACTGAGCCACTCAGGCGCCCCGCTCTTCTGGTTTTAAAAGAAAACGTTGGAAGCACTTATTTTCCTTACCCTAGAAAA
>NW_027765493.1:0-296 GCF_054177405.1 Leptonychotes weddellii
CAGGGAAATACAAATTTAAACTACAGTGAGATATCACCTCACACCTGTCAGAATGGGCTAAAATCAACAACACAAGAAACAACAGGTGTTGGTGAGGATGTGGACAAAGGAGAACCCTTTTGCACTATCAGTGGGAATGCAAACTGGTGTAGCCACTGTAGAAAACAGTATGGAGTTTCCTCAAAATTTAAAAATAGAAGTACCCTATGATCCACCAAGTGCACTACTAAGTGTTTACCCAAAGAATAGAAAAATATGAATTTAAAGGGATACATGCACCCTGATGTTTATAGCAG
>NW_027765494.1:0-296 GCF_054177405.1 Leptonychotes weddellii
AATATATGTTAAGAAAAAAAAAAGAAGAAGAAGAAGGTAGCGGGAGGGGAAGAATGAAGCGGGGGAAATCGGAGGGGTAGACGAACCATGAGAGACGATGGACTCTGAAAAACAAACAGGGTTCTAGAGGGGAGGGGGGTGGGAGGATGGGTTAGCCTGGTGGTGGGTATTGAGGAGGGCACATTCTGCATGGAGCACTAGGTGTTATGCACAAACAATGAATCATGGAACACTACATCTAAAACTAATGATGTAATGTATGGGGATTAACATAAGAATAAAAAAAAAAAGAGAAG
>NW_027765495.1:0-3969 GCF_054177405.1 Leptonychotes weddellii
GGCCAAGGGACGATGGACTGAAGGTCAGAGAGGAAGAAGCCATTGCAGGATGAGGAGGCCTGGACGGGGCAGGGACAGTGGGGACAGAGGAGGGGAGAGTGCCAAGGTGGGGCTTGTGTCCGACTGGTACAGACCACGCGGGTGGCTGGGGACAGGTTCAAGCCTCGGTTGTTCCCTTCTTCCATTCTCCGCTGGTTCTCCATCCTCCTGACCCTGCGGATCCCAGACTCCCAGCCCGCCCCCAGCCTCTCCTGCCTCCGTTCCCCGTGTCAGATTTCAGAGTGGGGGCTGAATTTGACCCCGAGGCATTTTGCTTGGCCACAGAGCTACGTGTGTGTGTGTTAAAATATATACCATATGAGACTGACCATTTTAACCATGTTTAAGTGTATGATTTAGTGGCATTAAATACATTCATGTTATTCTGCAACCATCACCACCATCCATTCCAGAACTTTCTTCATCTTCCCAAAGTGAAACTCCATACCCATGAAACACTAACTCCCCACTCTCCCTTCCCCCAGCCCCTGGCAACCACCCTCTACTTCCTGTCTCTACGAACGTGACTACTCTTGGGACCCGATGTAACTGGAGTCACACAGTATTTGTCCTTTGGTGATCGGCTTATTTCGTTTAGCCTGACATCTTCAAGGTTCATCCATGTGTTGAAATTTCCTTCTTTTAAAAGCTGAATAATATGTCATTGTCTGTCTATCCCACATTTTGTGTATCCGTACATCCATCAGTGGACACCCGGTTGCTTCTACCTCTGGGCTACTGTGAACGATGCTGCTATGAACATGAGTGCACAAATACCTGAATCCTTGCTTTCCATTCTTCTGGGTCTATATGCACAAGTGGAATTGCTGGATCATACTATGTCATTCTATATTTGATTTCTTGAGGAACCACCATCTTATTTTCCATAGAAGCTGCATCATGTTACATCCCCGCTAAACTTTGTCTTTTTAGTCAGAAGATTTTGCCATCATTAGAGATTAGGGGTTTCACTATCAGTAGTGGGATTTTACCCAGATCTGTGAGACCCTGAAGCCTATACTCGACTGCAACCCTCTCCCCCAACACGGGTTCCACCCCAGACCCTGGTAAAGTGTGAAGGCCAAGGGCAAGGAGCGGAAGAGCCCAGCTCCTTGCCTGCAGGCTCCCTCTCTGTGCTTGAAAGGCTTGTACCTTATGCCTTGGAAAGGGAAGACAAGACAAAAAAGCAAACCTTCCTTAGAGCTTTGCCCAGCTGGAAGGCTGCACCTCACCCTGGACCTGAGCTGAGGTCACAGAAGCCATGCCTGTCTTGGGTCCGTTGGAACTGCTCCCCACCCACCCTGCATCAGGCACCCGCCCAAGGGCCCTGGAAAACCACTCGGGGCTACTGTGTCAGGCTGGAAAAAGGGAACTAGGCAGGGCACCTGAAGCGTCAGATTAACTAAACTAGGAATACTTGCTTGCACCAAAGTAGCCATGGGTGAAGAGAAGGATCTTTCCTCTTCAGCTTATATAGTGCTGCTCAGGCACCATGCCCTCCAAACACCACCCACAAAAAGGAATTCCCCAAAATAGAAGAAGTTGTTGGGCACCCAGTGTCCCCACTGTCCACTGTTTGAGATGCCCAACATCCATGCATTACTTCCTATAAACGTGAGGTAATATAAGCCTCCCTAGTATAATGCATCTACTCCTCTTTCTGTCAAAAATGTATTCACTCTTCTTCCAAAGGGAGACAACTCAAAATCTTGTTCATGATCACACCCACTTGCAAGGCCAGGATTCTCAGATGTTCATTCCTCCCTCCTGCAGTTTTGTTTTTTTTTTTACCAACCCATCTCAATGTTTTGCAAACTATGAACTATGCTGTAAAGTTAATTACCACCAGTACACCCTATATGCAAGAGTGGAAAGAAGGAGAGAAGAATGGGAGAATTAAAATATGTAAGAATAGGCTCCGTAGCTCAGGGGTTAGAGCACTGGTCTCGTAAAATATGTAAGAATATACTTGACACAGCAAGAAGAGAAATATATGTAAAAGCGACAGACTTTTTCTACAAAATGTGGCTGGTATGAATAACTTCCCCTCCTTCACTATCCAGTTCGTATTCCCCTTGCCTTCAAAGATTTTCTTTTCCTTTTTTTTTTAAGGATTTTATTTATTTTTTTTTTAAAGATTTTATTTATTTATTTGAGAGAGAGAGAATGAGAGACAGAGAGCATGAGAGGGAGGAGGGTCAGAGGGAGAAGCAGACTCCCTGCCGAGCAGGGAGCCCGATGAGGGACTCGATCCCGGGACTCCAGGATCATGACCTGAGCCGAAGGCAGTCGCTTAACCAACTGAGCCACCCAGGCGCCCAAGGATTTTATTTTTTTAATGTAATCTTTACCCCCAGCTTGGGGATTGAACCCATGACCCCGAGATAAAGAGTTTCACGCTCTACTCACTGGGCCAGCCAGGGGCCCCTTCCCTTTGCCTTCAGCCTGCATCTTGGTGGTTCAGGGTTTTTTACCAGGGCCACATCGTCCCAGACCTCTATTTTTAAAGAATCTGAGTCCTCGGTGGATCTCCCTGTATAGAGTTGACTTTTTCCCCAAAGGTTTTATTTTGAAACATTTCAATCCTACAGAAATACTGAAAGACAAGTACAATGTAAATCCATATACCTTCATCCAGATTTGCCCTTTTTTACCATTTGCCTCATTTGCTTTATCTCTTTGCCCATAAAAATTATTATCCTGACCTTTTGAAAATAAGTTGCAGACATTGTAACACTTCATCCCAAATACTCCAGCATTTACTTCCATGAAGTCTTTATTTAGCTCAATTCAGTCTTATTTGGCTTCTTCAGTCTATGGATTCACATTTTTCAGGGATGCCTGGGTGCTCCAGTTGGTTACATATCTGCCTTCAGCTCCGGTCATGGTCCCACAGTCCTGGGATGGAGCCTCTCAACGGGCTCCCTGGTCAGGGGGGAGTCTGCTTCGCCTTCTCTCTCTGCTCCTCCCCCCTGCTTGTGCTCTCACTCTCTTTCTTTCTCAAATGAATAAAATCTTAAAACAAACACCTCTTGGGGTGCCTGGGTGGCTCAGTCGTTAAGCGTATGCCTTCCGCTCAGGTCATGATCCCCGGGTCCTGGGATCGAGCCCCATGTCGGGCTCCCTGCTCCACAGGAGGCCTGCTTCTCCCTCTCCCACTCCCCCTGCTTGTGTTCCTACTCTCGCTGTGTCTCTCTCTGTCAAATAAATAAATAAAATCTTTAACAAACAAACAAACAAACAAACACCCCTTTTAGCATTATTGGAAAATTATCATTTTCTCTTTAAACATTGCCTCTGTTCCTTTCTCTCTCCTTACCCTCTGACATCCAATTAAATGTATATTAGGGGGAGCCTGGCTGGTTCATTCAGTTAAGCATCTGACTTTTGGTCTCAGCTCAGGTCTTGTTCTCAAGGGTCGTGAGTTCAAGCTCTCGTTGGGCTCCACACTGGGCATGGAGCTGACTTCATAAAAACATCTTTTTTTAAATGTATGTTAGATCTCTCTATATATCTATGTTTCTGCTCTACTTCTGTATTTTCTGTTCTTTTGTCTTTCTATGCAGTATTAAGGACAATTTCTGCCTATCCAGCTTCTAGTTGCTATGTTCTCTCTTCAGCTATGAGTAATCTGCTTAAAGGACTCATTGTGTTCTTAATTTTGATTATCGTATTGTTCAGTTTGAGAAGTTCTATGTTGTTCTTTTAAAATTCTGTTGTGGCACTTCTTCTTTTTTTTTTTTTTTTAAAGATTTTTTATTTATTTATCTGAGAGAGAGAATGGGAGACAGAGAGCATGAGAGGGGGAGGATCAGAGGGAGAAGCAGACTCCCCGCCGAGCAGGGAGCCCGATGCGGGACTCGATCCCGGGACTCCAGGATCATGACCTGAGCCGAAGGCAGTTGCTTAACCAACTGAGCCACCCAGGCG
>NW_027765496.1:0-296 GCF_054177405.1 Leptonychotes weddellii
AGAGGGTTATCTTGGACCTGGGTCCTGAGCTGGAGAAGAAGGTGTGGATTCCTGCTTTATATGGAAACTCTAAATGACCTCCACATGGGCGGGGAGTTGGGGGGTAATGTTGGGGGGCATCAGAGTTTGGTCTCAGCTTCAGTAATTGTCCAAAATGTGCCAATCAATGTTGGCTTTGGCCTTGCCTCTGGAAGCATGAGTTACCATCTGCATATTTCAGTGTGATATCCCTGAACTTGTGGGTGCTCAGTGATGTTGCAATCACGTAGGTTACTCACACACACACACACACACAC
>NW_027765497.1:0-296 GCF_054177405.1 Leptonychotes weddellii
CAACAGGCTTGGAAGTAAACGGGCAGATTAAAGCCTAAATGTTCCACTAACCCAATCTCAGCATCTCTGCACCTCCTAGCATCTCAGCCAGGTTACAGAAAACAGGCTGGGAGAGGTCAAGGTGCTACGGATAAATGTTGCCAAGAAAGAAGGAAGAGGGAAGACCAGCCTGGACAGATCATGAACTGTGCCAGGAAGATTGCACAGTTTGGTGCTGGAGAAGAACAGAATGTCCAGAAGTAGATGAGAAAACATATGGGAACTCCATGTATATGGTGAAGGCGGTGGCTCCAGCA
>NW_027765498.1:0-296 GCF_054177405.1 Leptonychotes weddellii
ACTGCACATGGCGTTGGCATCTCCGTCTTCACTAGTGACCACCATGTCCGAGGACACGTACTGCTTCTGCAAAGCCTTCACGGATCCCACTAGCTTCTTCTTGATGACCTAGTCAGCGCCAGACATAACACAGCCTTTAGGAGATCCTGCAACGTACCTGCTCATTGCCACGTACACAAGCAACCACACACGTGCACCCGTGTGTGTGTCTATCTAGCAAAACTCACACAAGCTAATTACAGAAAACAAAGCCAAAGCCTAGAGAAGAAAAGGAAAATCACATACTTACACCACCC
>NW_027765499.1:0-296 GCF_054177405.1 Leptonychotes weddellii
ATATTGAGTACCAATAATGGAATTTCTAATATATATTTTGAAGTATAGAAAATAGCTTATTAATCAACTACCTCCTTTTTAAAAACATATGCTTTTTAAAAAATTTTTTTTTAAATATTTTATTTATTTGACAGAGAGAGACACAGCGAGAGAGGGAACACAAGCAGGGGGAGTGGGAGAGGGAGAAGCAGGCTTCCCGCGGAGCAGGGAGCCCGATGTGGGGCTCGATCCCAGGACCCTGGGATCATGACCCAAGCCGAAGGCAGATGCTTAACGACTGAGCCACCCAGGCGCCC
>NW_027765500.1:0-296 GCF_054177405.1 Leptonychotes weddellii
ACGGTAATAGAAACAAACTTGGAGTACATATAAAAACCATTTCTCCTCTGGAACGAAGCCTCCGACGTAGGGTCTGGAACAGAACACGCCCCTCCTGCTGTTCATCAATTATGACCTAGAGTCCCCTATGAAGATTCAGAATGCAATTTGTCAACCTTTGGGGCTTAAAGGACCATCCTGAAAATTCTTTTTTTTTTTTTATTTTTTTATTGTTATGTTAATCACCATACATTACATCATTAGTTTTTGATGTAGTGTTCCATGATTCATTGTTTGGGCATAACACCCAGTGCTCC
>NW_027765501.1:0-296 GCF_054177405.1 Leptonychotes weddellii
GGAAGGAAGTACATCTGGCATGGATTCACCCTTTTTTTCTAGATATTTAAAATGCCAGAACTGAAAGGGCTCATTAAATCACAAAATCCAGGGGTTGCAAACTCAAATGTCATCACCTCAATCCCATGCTCCTTTGTCTCCAGGCCAGAGAGCTACACTCTCCAAGGCTTATGCCTCCAGCATACAGCATCCTCCTGTGAGACTTATGCTGTCAAAATGAGAATGAGGCTCAAGACTTGTATTCAGTGGTTGGCAGATGAAAAGTCATGTCCCCACTCCTGGATGCGAGTGAGGAA
>NW_027765502.1:0-296 GCF_054177405.1 Leptonychotes weddellii
GGCTCGGGTCGTGATCCCAGAGTCCAGGGATCGAGCCCCATGTCGGGATCCCTGCACCGCGGGGAAGCCTGCTTCTCCCTCTCCCATTCCCCCTGCGTGTGTTCCCTCTCTCGCTGTGTCTCTTTCTGTCAAATAAATAAAATCTTAAAAAAAAAAAAAAAAGATGTAGGAACCAGATCATAATCCAATTCCAGAGCCATGTGGCCTTAATGCTGTTTCTGGGCCAGTTACCAGTTAGGCAGCTTACATATTATGGATTAAGAATATTCTTAGATTCTCATATAGAAGCATGTACA
>NW_027765503.1:0-296 GCF_054177405.1 Leptonychotes weddellii
ACCAGACTCTTGCCCTCCTCCTCTTGGGGAGGAAAAAGGAGGACTCAAGCCTTCCCCTCTTTGAGGACCGGAAGGACCAGAAGAGACCTCCCAAGTAAAGGGGGAGCCCTACGCCTCATCCTACCAACCTCCTGTCGTCAGACCGGCCTGTAGATCACCTTCAAAGACCATGCAGACCCAGAAATTCTACAGAAAGCCAAGCTGCTCTGCCCCTGCCCATGTTGCTGCCCCAGGAACATCACTAGCCTTCTGCCACAGCAGTGTCCCTTGGGTTCTGGCCATCGCCATGAGTGGTG
>NW_027765504.1:0-296 GCF_054177405.1 Leptonychotes weddellii
ACCAGACTCTTGCCCTCCTCCTCTTGGGGAGGAAAAAGGAGGACTCAAGCCTTCCCCTCTTTGAGGACCGGAAGGACCAGAAGAGACCTCCCAAGTGAAGGGGGAGCCCTACGCCTCATCCTACCAACCTCCTGTCGTCAGACCGGCCTGTAGATCACCTTCAAAGACCATGCAGACCCAGAAATTCTACAGAAAGCCAGGCTGCTCTGCCCCTGCCCATGTTGCTGCCCCAGGAACATCACTTCTGCCACAGCAGTGTCCCTTGGGTTCTGGCCATCGCCATGAGTGGTGCAAAG
>NW_027765505.1:0-296 GCF_054177405.1 Leptonychotes weddellii
AAAAAAAATAAAGAAAGAAAAACCTTTAATAACCACCTATTACACTTAGGGCAGGATTGCAAATTATGACAGTGACTTACAGGACCCTGATATTGTTTGACATATGCATATCCCTCCACGTACATTTGACCCCATGCTTTCTTTCTCCTCAACCAGTGATGCCAGCTCATTTAAGTTTTTTGGTTTCACCAAACTTTCTTCTTCCATAAAGCATTTTACCTTTGTGTATTCCCACTATCTGAAATGTCCATAACCTTACTATTATTATTCCTTGTCCTTCAGATCTCAGTTAAATT
>NW_027765506.1:0-3969 GCF_054177405.1 Leptonychotes weddellii
TTTTTTTTTTTTTGGATGTGGGCGACCTTAATAGTTACCAGTTTGCTGCGTGTTACCTAGCAACGAAGCGAATTTGCACAAAAGCAATCAGAGTGAGATCATGTTTTAGGATAGCACTTCTCAATTAGAGGGAGGGAAAACTGAAAGCAAGGGATTTAGAGCCACCACACTCTGAATTGGGTCCAGGAGCAGCACTCGATTTCGTGGGTTTGTTAACATGTGTTCCAGGGGAGGTGGGATCCCCAGTAGAATCTTTAGAGGGAGTGTCTGTCAGGTTGGCAGGTCATTACTGTTTTGCCCTTAATTTGGCCTAGAGGAGATAAGAGAAGTCCGAAGAGGAACTTTATCAGGCCTTCAGTCGGGGAGATGTCGTTAGGTGGTTACATTGGTTTTGGAGTTCTGGGGTGCGCCGGGGGACTCCAGGCATTTGACGGTGATAGGTCATTGAGGTCCTGTGTGCAGGTAGACAAAGGAGGACAGAGGGTTGAGCTCTGGGCACTTTGACGTGAAGACAATGGAGGGGTGAGCGTGACCAGCCAGGGGGCGAGGAGAGACCAGTGGGGAAGGAGAAGACAGGTCCATGAAGGAGGAGGGACGGTCAGACTCATCAGATGCTGTTCAGGGTCAAGTGCGATGAAGACTGAGGAACGACTTGTGGATTTAGGACACAGAGGTCATTGGTGAGCAGCCTGAAATCGGAGCAATGTTAGGAGTGTGATGGGGAGGCAGGAGTTGGGGATGTCATGCTCGCAGAGGAAGGGAGGGCGGGCCTGGCGTGAGCGGGGGACAGTGGGCAGCTGAGGGTGTCGGGGTTGAGTGATGCGGGGGGCCGGGATTAGCTCGCATCGACCTCTGGAGGGTGGTCACTGGACATGACAAGGTCCGGGGTGCCACTCACTGGCT
The DNA here is from genome assembly GCF_054177405.1 of Leptonychotes weddellii. Classification (NCBI taxonomy): domain Eukaryota; kingdom Metazoa; phylum Chordata; class Mammalia; order Carnivora; family Phocidae; genus Leptonychotes; species Leptonychotes weddellii. The sequence continues at coordinate 904 of NW_027765506.1, forward strand.
GTGAGTGGGTGGGATCGGGTTCAGGCCTCGAGAAACAGAGTGGAGGGGTTTGGGGCTTAACATAAAAATGTTCTTAGGCTGTGCATGCTTGAGAATGCCTGACCTCTTACTGCCTTGATTTTTCTATCTGTTTTCTCAGCCAACTGGTCTCTGGTTTTAGGGGGGTGAGTTGGCTTTAAGAGTCAGCCGAGGCTCTGCTAATAGTGGAATCACCTGGGGGGGTGGGGGGGGTGGCCACGTCTGTGTGGGAACGGAGCATCTAGACAGTTGTCTACTGAAAACAAACCATTTGTCCCCTCCTCCCAACTGGGGTGCGGTCAACAATGGGAGCACCTGAAGAGCAGGGGCCTGAGTGACCGGTATAAATTTCGGTTGACAGTTCACCCAGTGGAAAATGCTGAGTCACGCTTGCCCCAAACACAAGATGGGTCAGGCCCCGGGAAGTTACGTGAGCTCAATCTAGGCCAGGATGGAAAGTATATGAATAATGAAACAGACAGGACATATTTATTTTTTATTTTTTTTTTATTCTTATGTTAATCCCCATACATTACATCATTAGTTTTAGATGAAGTGTTCCATGATTCATTGTTTGTGCATAACACCCAGTGCTCCATGCAGAACGTGCCCTCCTCAATACCCACCACCAGGCTAACACATCCTCCCACACCCCCTCCCCTCTAGAACCCTCAGTTTGTTTTTCAGAGTCCATCGTCTCTCATGGTTCGTCTACCCCTCCGATTTCCCCCGCTTCATTCCTCCCCTCCCACTACCTTCTTCTTCTTCTTTTTTTTTTCTTAACATATATTGCATTATTTGTTTCAGAGGTACACAGACAGGACATATTTATTTAGGGATCCAGCAAGGAAGTCCTTGGGATTTCACCCAAGTCTTCACCTAGGATTCTGGAACTTTCTGGGACCACACGGTTCTTGACGCTCAACTGTGTGGAACCCTTATGATTCGTCTCCCGTCCAGCCTCCTGTCTGACTGGTCTTTGGCAATCCGGGAGTTAGAAGCATGCCCACAGCTCAGAGGGGAGGGAATCCACTTTGGTCTGAGCGCTCAGGGCAAGGCTTGGGGAAGGCGCCGCTGATGGGGGTCTTGAACAATGAGTACGATGTTGGAAGGGGAAAACAGGGATGAGTATCTGCAGAGTTAACAGGGCGCCACGGCAGGGAGTGGGATGCTTATTTGTGAGAAAAGAGTAGGCCCACAGAAGGAGGTGAGGCCTGGGTGGGGGAGCTTTCCTTGCACGGGGTGTCTGAGACCCGGAGCTCTCGCACAGAAAGCTCCCTGGGAGGGAGCAGGGGGCCGACTTTCACAAGAATGGCAGCTGACAATTTGTGCTTTGCTGGTGGCGTTTCCCAGGAACTTCTCTGTCAGGAAGGTGGGTGGATACGAAGGTAGTGCACATGGGCTGGACCCATGGGGCTTCTGCAGACCATCCCTCAGTGTGTGGTGGAGCTGGGTCTCTGCCTTGCTCCCTCTGACACCACTGGCCCCCCAGCCATCCCACATGTTCCCAGCGTCCTGAAGAAATGTAGGGCCCTTGAGAAAATACTCCTCCAGGATCCACTGAGGAAACAGTCTTCGGTGGATCCTGCTGCCTGGGCCTCACATGGGGCCCGTTGGCAAGATTCCACCTGAACCTCAAGAAGGCCAGGGCTGCCGTGTCAGGACTCTGGAGCGTGAGTGGCTTCTAGGCCTCCTCCATATATCCGTGGTTCACCAAGTTCTTGGCTGTTACCGGTCCTTACTGATGGACTGAAATCCGCAGCAGAGCTTTAAGGCGTTTCAGGGGCAAGAGTGAGGGCTTTGTTCTTCTTCCAGAACTCTCGAGGATGTGGAGTTAACACAGCATCAGCACAAACAGACCCGCGTCCTGTCCGGAGGCATGAAGAGGAAACTGTCCGTTGGTATTGCCTTCATCGGCACAGCGAGGACCGTGGTTCTGGACGAGCCCACCAGCGGGGTGGACCCTTGCTCGCGCCGCGGCATCTGGGACATTCTCCTCAAGTACCGCGAAGGTAGGAAGGAACAGGGCGTCCTTCTGCTGTGTCCCCCAGCGATACGGTGGAAGGAGCCAGGTTATATCCCCGTAAGGACACGTTACCTTTTATGGGAGAAAATGGGATTGTCACGAGAGTGTATAGAGATCTATCTGTTATTTTTAAATTTTTTTTAAAGATTTTTATTTATTTATTTTGGAGAGAGAGAGAGAGCGTGAGCTCAAGCAAGGGGAGGAGAAGAGGGAGAGAGAATCTCAAGCAGCCTCCGTGCTGTTCTATGACGTCTGTAACGTCTCTGCTCGGCTAGGATAGGCTTACTTTGTGTCTGATCTCCCAAACAGACTGGGACCAAAGCATGGTAGACGGGATTTCAACTGAAGTCGTATTCATCCAAATTGGGTGCCGTCCCAGAATCCCGGGTTGTTAGAACAGGTGTCCTAGCTGGCACGTGGAACGAGCCTCCTCTCCTTCAGTGAGGGAAGCAGGGCACGGAGAGATGGGCGTGAGGAGGGTTCTCGGCTCCAGAGGAAGCTCACCGAGCCACGGGCGGCCGGGGGCGCTGGGCTAGGCCTTCCCTGTTTCAGCCGTTTTGTCCCGTGTCTCCAGTTTCGGCTTTGGGTGGGCAACTGCTGACCCCCACCCGTGACTCTCTGATCCTGACAGCTAAGAAGCATTGGGGTACGTATTTCACGTAGAAACACCCGAATTGGGAAGGAGGCGGCTGTAGGGACACCTCGCTGGGTGCTGCTGGGGTGCAGGAGAGTAAAAGGCAGGGTCACCACCAATTCTCCAGAAACACTGCTTTGCTTTTCTCTCTTAACTTCTACAGAGCAGGTGGGGGGGGGAACACGGAGCGAGCCGTCGTGACCTGCTGTTCCTTTCTGGGCGTCGGCCTGGGGAGGAGGGACAGTTAACCAGCAAAGCGAGGATGTATCCGTGGCATGGCTTCATGTGCCCTCCTACAGCCTCGCCACGGTCCCTGAGGCCAAGCAGGGTGCTGGGGCCCAGGCAGGTGCCCAGAGTTGGTGTCCCGCACGTTCACGGGCCCTGGGCT
>NW_027765507.1:0-296 GCF_054177405.1 Leptonychotes weddellii
ACCTGATAAGATAGGAACTCTTACTATCCCCATTTTTCAGATGAAAAGACTGAGGTTCGGAGATGTCACGTAACTGGCCCGAAGTCACAGAGCCTGTGTCACCCTGCCTCCCATGAGTGTGTGGTTTCCAGGCTGTACCTGGCTTTGCTATCTAGCAGCTTTGTGACCTTGAGCAAGTCCATTTGCCTCTCTGAGCCCATCTACCTCGTCTATAAAATGGGGCTGATAGTCTTCACCTACCTCACCGGCTGCTGTGGGGCTTCGACAAGATAGGAAATGGAAAGGCGCTTGGTAAG
>NW_027765508.1:0-296 GCF_054177405.1 Leptonychotes weddellii
AGGATAATGAGATAATACATAGTCAGCACATACAATACCACAATTCTTTACATTAGCAGACGCCATCATGGTTATGCTGCATAATACAGAAGCTCCTGATACTATACTGCAGTGATTTGGACATTAGACTTTTATAGAAAAGGGCAATCAGAAAATGCTCAGACAACTTCTTCCTGAGCCTTAGCCACCTCCCCTTTTCGAGCAGTATAGCTCTCCAAAGGTAGTACTGCCCCTGAAACTTTCAAAGGGGATATGATGTGTACACATCCTATGTAAAATTGTGTGCTATGGGGAGA
>NW_027765509.1:0-296 GCF_054177405.1 Leptonychotes weddellii
CTTCTCTTACTTTAAGTTCCAGCCATGCAGCCCTCCTTCCAAATTCTGAAAACAAATAAACACAGTTCTGTCCAAACTTCGGATCTTTGTACATACACTTCCCTCTACTGCAATGATCTTCTCACCCTTTAAACCCCCACTCAAACTTCAGGTCTCAGCTAGCTCAAATGTCATTTCCTCCAAAGCTTCTCCTGACTTCCAGAACAGGTCTAGGTGTCTCCTGTGTGTCCCCAGAACACCCTGTGCTTAACACACATTGCACCCCATGAAATGGCCTCTTTATCAGTTTGTCTCTC
>NW_027765510.1:0-296 GCF_054177405.1 Leptonychotes weddellii
AGGGAGAAGCAGACTCCCTGCCGAGCAGGGAGCCCGATGCGGGACTCGATCCCGGGACCCTGGGATCATGACCTGAGCCGAAGGCAGACGCTTAACTGACTGAGCCACCCAGGTGCCCGCATTACATCTTTTATTTTCTCCAAGATTCTTTTCAAATTTTTCTGGTGCATTTTCTCTTTGTGGTCCAGATTATGTACATTGATCTGTCCTTAAGTTCACTGATTCTATCATCTCTCTACTACGGGTCAAAGCTAACCAGATTTTTATTTCCTTTTTTTTAAATTTCTGTTATTATA
>NW_027765511.1:0-296 GCF_054177405.1 Leptonychotes weddellii
CCCAGGGTGACAAGATCAGGGACTGCCCCACTGAGCTCGGAGTCTACTCCTGCCCCGCCCGCTGCCCTGACAGCCACACCCTCACCTACAGGAATTGGGGCTCTGGCCAGGGAACAGGCAGCTGTGCACTCACGACACCTGGGTTCTCAGCTCCGGTCACTTTGATGATGTGACCGGGGCTTTCCACACTGAACTTTGTCCCTCTCTCCAGTACCGCCCTTATCACTGTGACAGCATCCGGTCCTGTTTACTCATCTGTCTCCCCAGGACCAGACGGTCTTCCTGGCACTGCCCGG
>NW_027765512.1:0-296 GCF_054177405.1 Leptonychotes weddellii
GAGGAAATATGGTTATTTTCTGTGACGGTGGTTCTCAAAGAATGGTCTTCCCCCTTCACTGAAACCCTTTCAAAAGATCCATAAGGTCAAAAATATTTTCCTAGGGGCACCTGGGTGGCTCAGTGGTTAAGCGTCTGCCTTCGGCTCAGGTCATGGTCCCAGGGTCCTGGGATCGAGCCCCGCATCGGGCTCCCTGCTCTGCGGGGAGCCTGCTTATCCCTCTTCCACTCTCCCTGATTGTGTTCCCTCTCTCACTGTGTCTCTCTGTCAAATAAATCAATAAAATCTTAAAAAAA
>NW_027765513.1:0-296 GCF_054177405.1 Leptonychotes weddellii
CACATACATACTTAAATAATTAGGTGAACGATTTTGAAATGCTTATGGATCAGTTGAATTGTATTAGTGGATCTTCCCAAAGAACATTGACACAGGTGTAGAATGAAAAGAAAGAAAACACAAAGCATGTTGAGAGGACAATGAGTAAATTAAATTAGAGAGTTAATTACGTGTAGGGAATAAGGAGGAGAATATCGGACAGCAGGATGTAGGGTGAAAATGATGAGACCGGATTGCCAAATGAATATTTGGGGGATTATTCTTCAAAACATGAAAAATAATTAGAAGTTTTCAAA
>NW_027765514.1:0-296 GCF_054177405.1 Leptonychotes weddellii
CCCTGCTCAGCAGGGAGTCTGCTTCTCCCTCTGACCCTCCCCCCTCTCATGTGCTCTCTCTCATTCTCTCTCTCTCAAATAAATAAATAAAATCTTTAAAAAAAAAAAAAAGAATGGCTACAATTTTTTAAAAATCTGATAATACTAAGTGTGGTGAAATACAAAGCAATTGAAACTCTTATATGTTGCTGGTGGGTGTACAAAATGGCCCAAGCAATCTCGATACACTTTATTTGGCAATTTGGCAGTGTCTTCTAAACTTAATATATATACACATCTTATTACCCAGCAGTCAC
>NW_027765515.1:0-296 GCF_054177405.1 Leptonychotes weddellii
AGGATTCTGGATCTAAAAAGAAAAAAAAGATTTTCTACAGAAGGACATTACTTGTATAATTAGCACAATTTGTATGAGGACAGTGTGTTGAACAGTTCACTTTCCTGAGTGTGATCACTCTGCTGCTAAGTTACGCAGAAAATGCATTTTAGAATAAAGGGACATGGTGTCTGCAACTCACTCTTACTTTTTCTGAAAAAGGCTTAAAGAAAAGCAGTAATAGCGCGTGGGGGTGTGGGGGAGAGGGACTGATAAAACAAATGTGGCCAAAATGCTCACGGCTGACCAATCTGGGG
>NW_027765516.1:0-296 GCF_054177405.1 Leptonychotes weddellii
AGGATTCTGGATCTAAAAAGAAAAAAAAGATTTTCTACAGAAGGACATTACTTGTATAATTAGCACAATTTGTATGAGGACAGTGTGTTGAACAGTTCACTTTCCTGAGTGTGATCACTCTGCTGCTAAGTTACGCAGAAAATGCATTTTAGAATAAAGGGACATGGTGTCTGCAACTCACTCTTACTTTTTGTGAAAAAGGCTTAAAGAAAAGCAGTAATAGCGCGTGGGGGTGTGGGGGAGAGGGACTGATAAAACAAATGTGGCCAAAATGCTCACGGCTGACCAATCTGGGG
>NW_027765517.1:0-3969 GCF_054177405.1 Leptonychotes weddellii
TGGGTATTGAGGAGGGCACGTTCTGCATGGAGCACTGGGTGTTATGCACAAACAATGAATCATGGAACACTTCATCTAGAACTAATGATGTAATGTATGGGGATTAACATAAGAATAAAAAAAAAATACCATCAACTTTTTTCACAGAGCTGGAACAAATAATCTTAAAATGTGTACGGAAGACCCTGAATAGCCAAAGGAATGTTAAAAAAGAAAACCAAAACTGGTGGCATCACAATTCCGGACTTCAAGCTCTATTACAAAGCTGTGATCATCACAACAGTGTGGTAATGGCACAAAAACAGACACATAAATCAATGGAACAGAATAGAGAACCCAGAAAGGGACTCTCGACTCTATGGTCAACTAGACTTAGACAAAGCAGGAAAGAATATCCAATGGAAAAAAGACAGTCTCTTCAACAAATGGTGTTGGGAAAACTGGACAGCCACATGCAGAAGAATGAAACTGGACCATTTCCTTACACCACACATAAAAATAGACTCAAAATGGAAGAAGGACCTAAATGTGAGACAGGAATCTGTCAAAATCCTAGAGAACACAACAGCAACCTCTGTGACCTCAACCACAGCAACTTCTTGCTAGACACATCACCAAAGACAAGGGAAACAAAGGCAAAAATGAACTACTGGGACTTCATCAAGATAAAAAGCTTTCGCACACCAAAGGAAACAGTCGACAAAACCAAAAGACAACTGACAGAATGGGAGAAGATATTTGCAAATGATATATCAGATAAAGGGCTAGTACCCAAGATCTATAAAGAACTTCTCAAACTCAAAACCCAAAAAACAAAGAATCCAGTCAAGAAATGGGCAGAAGACATGAACAGACATTTCTCCAAAGAAGACATACAAATGGCCATCAAATACATGAAAAGATGCTCAACATCACACAGCATCAGGGAAATACAAATCAAAACCATAATGAGATACCACCTCACACCGGTCAGAATGGCTAAAATTAACAAGTCAGGAAATGACAGATGTTGGTGAGGATACAGAGAAAGGGGAACCCTCTGACACTGTTGGTGGGAATGCAAGCTGGTGCAGCCACTCTGGAAAACAGTATGGAGGTTCTTCAAAAAGTTGAAAATAGAGCTACCCTATGACCCAGCAATTGCTCTACTGGGTATTTACCCCAAAGATACAAATGTAGTGATCCAAAGGTGCACCTGCACCCAATGTTTATAGTAGCAATGTCCACAATAGCCAAACTATGGAAATAGCCCAGATGTCCATTGACAGATGGATAAAGAACTGTATATATACAATGGAATACTACTCAGCCATCAAAAAAATGAAATCTTGCCATTTGCAGCGACATGGATGGAACTAAAGGGTATTATGCTAAGCAAAATAAGTCAATCAGAGAAAGACTATCATATATCACCCATATGTGAATTTTAAGAAACAAAACAGAGGATCATAGGGGAAGAGAGGAAAAAATAAAACAAGACGAAATCAGAGAGGGAAACAAACCATAAGAGACTCTTAATCATAGGAAACAAACCCAAGGTGGCTGGAGGGGAGGGGGTAGGGGGATGGGGTAACTAGGTAATGGACATTAAGAAGGGCACGTGATGTAATGGGCACTGGGTATTTATATAAGCTTAATGAATCACTGAACTCTACCTCTGAAACCAAGAATACGTTATTTGTTAATTAATTGAATTTACATTAAAAGAAATACCATGACCTATAAAAAAAATTTTTTTAATTAAAAAAGAGATTGTCAGAGTAGATCAAAACACAAGGCCCAACTATATGCTATCTACAAGAAACTCACTTTAAATACAAAGACACTTTAAAAGTAAATAAATGGTGAAAAATATACTGTGCTAACACTAATCAAAAGAAAGCAGGAGTAATTTCAAAACTTGGAAGCAACCCAGATATCCTTCAGTAGGTGAATGGATGCATAAACTGTGGTATATCCAGATGATAAAATATTATTCAGTACTAAAAAGAAAAGAGCTATCAAGCCATGAAAAGACTTAAATGCATGTTACTAACTGAAAAAAGTCAATCTGAAAAGCCTACCCAGTATGACTAAAACTATATGACATTCTAAAATAAGCAAAATTCAAGACAATAAGAACAGAGGTTGTGGTTGGCAGAGGGAAGAAGATTTTTATAGCAGTGAAAAAACTCTATATGGTATTATAATGATGGATATGTCATTACAGTTTTGTCCAAACCCACAGAATGTACAACATCAAGAGTATATCCTAAAGAAAACTATGGACTCTGGATGATAATGATGTATCAATGTACGTTCATCCTTGGTAAAAAATAAAAATGTACCATTTCTGATGAACGATGCTGATAACGGGTATATGAGAAATCTCTGGACCTTCTTCCCAATTCTTGTTATAAATATAAAACTGCTTTAAAAAAATTAAGTCTATAAAGCAATAATAATGTTAACATTTTTGTTTCTAGAAAGCAAAGTATACCGATGTTTGCTCAACATTTATTAATATTTTCAATTAATCACTTTAAATATCCAATAAATACTAGAGAAACTCAATAAAATAACAGACAAGCTCGAGACCTATTCCTCAGATTGTTTTAAAACCCATGTCATATTTTAAATTTGTAAGTAATTTTTACTTTTTGAATAGTAGAGACGATTTTTTTTTTAATTTCAGTAATAAAAAGAAAACTCAAGCCTTTTAAAAACCAAATGGCCATCCAATAATCAACTTAATGAAATGAGTTATTATATATAAAAGAACTTAAACCAGTCTCTGGCACATAGTAAATGATCAACAATTGTTAGCTGTATCTCTACATTTATCAAGTCCTTTCCATCTGACCAAACAATTCCTAAACTGTCCAGACACAATATTTTCCACTTACCTTTTTTTTTTGAGAGAGAGAGAAAGTGCATGCACATGCGCATGTGAGCAGTAAAGGGGCAGGCACAGAGGGAGAGGGAGAGAGAATCTTAGCAGGCTCCATGCCCAGGGCAGAGCCCAAAATGGGTCTCAATCTCACAACCCTGAGATCATGACCTGAGCTGAAATCAAGAGTCAGACAGTTAACCAACTGAACCACCCAGGTACCCCTCCACTTATTTAAATTTTCAGCAACTTTCAACATCCTGAATTCTGGTATTTCTATAAAATTGGTGCATATTTCTTCCATTTTCAGTGACACCACGAGCATATTCTATGACAGGTATTTATGGGAAAAGTATTTCTCAAAAACCATTTAAAGTTAAATTAAAACAACTACCTCTAGAAAAAAAATTTTTAATATTGAATACAAATAAGCATTACTTTTGATAAGTATTCTTGAGTTTTTAGAATATGAGAGGGTAAGTTTACTAACTCCATTAGTAAAAGCTAGCTTAGTGATTTGCCCAATTATTCAAATATATGTAGCCAACAGAATTTAAGACTTTTTTTTCATAAAAGGCCTAGACTAAGGATGGAAATATCTAAGTATTTAGAACTCAGCATGAAGAAGGAAACCTCAGTAAGGTTATAGCTGATGCCTGCGTTTACATTATCAAAACTTTGAAGATTTGTTTCTTTCAAAGATACAATAGCTAGGCAAAAAAAAAAAACAAAACAAAAACCAACAACTTTATTTTCAAGAATTTAAGATAAAATCACCTATTTCTTTTTTTTTTTTTTAAAGATTTTATTTATTTGACAGAGAGTGACACAGCGAGAGAGGGAACACAAGCAGGGGGAGTGGGAGAGGGAGAAGCAGGCTTCCCGCCAAGCAGGGAGCCCAATGCGGGGCTCGATCCCAGGACCCTGAGACCACGACCTGAGCAGAAGGCAGACGCCCAACCGACTGAGCCACCCAGGTGCCCCAAAATCACCTATTTCTTCACACTTGCTCATTGCTGTTTTGAAATTAATTCTAAAGATAATCTATATTAACATTGGCCCTTTTATCTTCAAATATGAAGTATTATTTTTTTAAGATT